>NC_090648.1:497835157-498025157 GCF_040937935.1 Hyperolius riggenbachi
AACTCTGGGGTATTGGGAGAAATATGGGAAGGTTAGGGATAGACGTCGGTAAAGAGAGGCAGCTCATTTCTTCTTACAAGGATTCCTTCAAGTTCTGTACAAGATTTTGTCAGAACAGAAATATATCAGGTGCTGTCAGTTATGACTGAAATGACAACTGATGTGCAAGGTAATGCCCATGTTTGCCTATGGCTCAAGTGGGCGATGTTACGGCTTAACAATGTGCTGACCCGGAAGCTGTTATGGGGTTTGCTTTAAAGAGTAACTGTCAGGCTACAAAAGCTAATTTAAACCTCTATTCTCCTGTGTTAAACAGTTTAGAAGGAAGCCAAAAAGGCATTACTGAAGATAAAAATCTCTCTTACATTTGATGTGTGCTTATCAGCAAAGCTGTTATTCCCAAGCTCTTAAGAAGACGCAAGCCGCATTCCATACTGCAAAGCATTCTGGGGCTCTCCCCTCGGCTGCTAATGAGAAGTTACAGGGTCAAGTAACAATAGCATGTAACTCAGTCCAGCGCACAGCACTGATAAATCTCCCTGCAGAGTACACTGCAGGAGTCCGCTATTGTTCCTAGCCACATGGCTCATTAATATTCACTGCACAGTAGTGTTATTCAGTACGAGCTTTTCTGTGATCAGGAAGCAGGGAGGACATGACGACACATTTGGCTTCATAGGAGACAGACAAACATGGAGCCTGCCATGAGCTGTCAGGAGCATCATTCTCTGCATATACTATATAAAAATTCTGTGAAATCCAAACGTGGACAGTGAAATGCATATGTAATGTAAGTACAGCCTATATTTAGCTACTGATATATGTGTTTATTTTCTCTGAGACCTTATACCTAACAGCTCCTCTTTAAAGGGATACTGTAGGGGCGTCAGGGGAAAATGAGCTGAACTTACCCGGGGCTTCTAATGGTCCCCCGCAGACATTCTATGTTGGCGCAGCCACTCCCCAATGCTCCGGCCCCGCCTCCAGTTCACTTCTGGAATTTCTGACTTTAAAGTCAGAAAACCACTGCGCCTGCGTTGCCATGTCCTCACTCCTGCTGATGTCACCAGGAGTGTACTGTGCAGACACAGACCATACTGGGCCTGCGCTGTGCGCTCTTGATGACATCAGCGGGATTGAGGACACGGCAACGCAGGCGCAGTGGTTTTCAGACTTTAAAGTCTGAAATTCTAGAAGTGAACCGGAGGCGGGGCCGGAGCATCGGTGAGTGGCTGCGCCAACATAGGATGTCCGCGGGGGACCATTAGAAGCCCCGGGTAAGGTCAACTCATTTTCCCCCGACCCCCCTACAGTATCCCTTTAAAGAAAAACTATACTGTATAGTACTAGTATATACACATAACACTTTCCCCAGTTTCTACAGTGGCATTTGTGAACTGAATATGGATTCTACAGACAATTATGGCTCAGTTGCTGAATTGCAATGTTCTCAGAAGATCATTCTGCACTCTACACTGGCAGGGGGGTACCGAACTCCTCAACAAACACCAACTAAAGTGGCTCTTTCGTAAAGTTTTTAGGCATTTATGTTCAAATCACCCAAATCACAACATGTTATTTGATGGCTTTAGCGTAATTAAAGAAATTGCCTTGTTCTCTAGCAGCGAGGAGGTGTTGCAGAGGGAGTTAGCGCTCTCTGGCATGCAGAGAAAGCTGCAAATTGCTCGCAAATGCGGATAAATTGCTGTGATGTTCGGAGAATGGTAAGAGATACAGGCCCTTATTCAATTCACTGTTTCTCCTAGGAGATAATTTTTCATCTTCTATTTAAAATCACTTTTCAGCTCTCTGCCTGCAATTGAAAAAGTGCCAAAAGATTAAGTGTAGTGACCTGTCAAACTTATTCTGAGTAGTTTCTCGCTTGCTGGTGGGACAGTCATACTATCCATATAGAGACAGATAGCGTGCATCTTCCGTCTTAAGCATGTAGATTTATTGTCAGTGTTGTACATCAAAATTGAATTCTGTGCATTGCATATTCCATAACTGCATACAAAGTTTGTCAAGTATTGCGCATATATAGTACCTTGCGGTTCCTTGTGAGGGCCTGTCAGCGTGGGAGGTGGGAGTGAGGGACTGATGTGGGCCTAGCGACGGCCGTTTCGCGTCCTCCTGGACGCTTGGTCACGCCGTGTTCCACGGTAAGTGGAACACGGCGTGACCAAGCGTCCAGGAGGACGCGAAACGGCCGTCGCTAGGCCCACATCAGTCCCTCACTCCCACCTCCCACGCTGACAGGCCCTCACAAGGAACCGCAAGGTACTATATATGCGCAATACTTGACAAACTTTGTATGCAGTTATGGAATATGCAATGCACAGAATTCAATTTTGATGTACAACACTGACAATAAATCTACATGCTTAAGACGGAAGATGCACGCTATCTGTCTCTATATGTATAATGTTCAAACCTCTTCTTTCCAAGTTGTGGAGCGGAGCACACGTCTTGTATAAGCAACTGTCTACAAGCATATGAAAGTATAGCCTGTCAGCCATTATATTGACCACCTTGGGCACGCCTCGCTCGCACCAAGACTGGAAGCAACGCACCCCTTAAAGGAGAAGTGCCACGCCATCCTGTTTCCTTCTACATAACGCTATGGCTTGTCTTTCTTCGACACAATCGGCGTTGAGCACCTCCATGATGCATAGAAACGAGAACGAGGTTGAGAGGGTGTCCAGTGAAGATGACCTTGACGAAATAGATATCGATTCTTTGTCATTTGTGGGCGAGAAGGTGGCGGTAGGACGGGAAGATTTAACCAACTTTTTCTCCAATTTGTCCATATCCACGGTGGCCAACAAGGAGGTGGGAGCAAGGGTTTTGGAGCTCAAACTGGGAAGACTGAGTGAGCAGGAAACAAAGTTATTCTGGACCGTCACTACTTTAAAACGATATAGGAGAGATGGAATCGTGGCAAGGGGTTTTAGACGATATTGGGAACCATCGGAATACCGAGATGATAAGGAATTTGTAGAAGAATGGACTGAAGCGCATTTAGATCTTGCAAAGCGCCTACAGAACATAGTGCTGGCTCGCACCACAGTAGAATACAACAAAGTGTCGGACGACCTCAGTGAAACGAAGCAACGCTACAAGGACTCCGTTACGCAAGACAAGTATGAGTTAACGAGCACCAAAATTGAAGATAAAGTGAGTAAAATACAAGATGAGATTAAGGCAAGAAAGTTAAAGAAATTAAAGTGGAACACGGCGTGACCAAGCGTCCAGGAGGACGCGAAACGGCCGTCGCTAGGCCCACATCAGTCCCTCACTCCCACCTCCCACGCTGACAGGCCCTCACAAGGAACCGCAAGGTACTATATATGCGCAATACTTGACAAACTTTGTATGCAGTTATGGAATATGCAATGCACAGAATTCAATTTTGATGTACAACACTGACAATAAATCTACATGCTTAAGACGGAAGATGCACGCTATCTGTCTCTATATGTATAATGTTCAAACCTCTTCTTTCCAAGTTGTGGAGCGGAGCACACGTCTTGTATAAGCAACTGTCTACAAGCATATGAAAGTATAGCCTGTCAGCCATTATATTGACCACCTTGGGCACGCCTCGCTCGCACCAAGACTGGAAGCAACGCACCCCTTAAAGGAGAAGTGCCACGCCATCCTGTTTCCTTCTACATAACAGTCATACTATCCCCGGGAAAAAAAACATCTCATATATACAGTATAAGTAGATAAATACTTGTTCTTCTTACAGAACAATTGTTTAGTACTGTCTACGATTAGATTTCAGAGAATTTTATACAGTAAATAAAAAGAAAAACAGTTCCAGGCATTTTTCATCTTTACTGCCTCTGACTCATTCCAATCCTGTTGTCATTTTCTCCCTTACTATTTTTTTTCTCCTAGAAACTGCACTGTCGCATCTAGCTTGCTTTGTAAACACATGGCAGCACAGCATAGATCATATTTCAGCAGAGGGGTGAGGTGTATTTCCCTTCTCAGCCTGTAACGCTGAACTGCCCTCAGCCAATCAGGGAGGAGAAAAGAATGTGGGAGGGGAGATATCAAGCTTCCTTCTCCTCGGCAATGTACCAGAATAGAGCCAGGCTGACTGAGATAAGATTCATTACAGCAGACACATTTATGATTATATTGGAATGCTTACAATGCAGGGTCAGGCTGTAGACTACATAATAAACACAGAGCAGTGGATAAATGGAATTTTGTGGCTGACAACCCCGTTTTAAAATGCTTTTTTTTTTTTAATAAGGTGCAAAAATATCACAAGCCAAAGTGAGCAAAGTTAGAAAATTGCTAGGTTTGTTAAAGGGGAACTTCAGCCTAAACAAACATACTGTCATCAAGTTACATTAGTTATGTTAATTAGAATAGATAGGTAATATAATCTCTTACTCACCCTGTTTTAAAAGAACAGGCAAATGTTTGTGATTCATGGGGGCTGCCATCTTTGTCATGGGGGCAGCCATCTTTTTGGTTGAAAGGAGGTGACAAGGAGCAGGAGACACAGTTCCAACTGTCCTGTGTCCTGATAACCTCTCCCAGCTGCACACCCTAGGCTTCAAATGTCAAATTCAAAATGTTAAAAAAAAGCCCGGGCAGTTTTCTTCTGCGCAGCTAAAAATGAGGCTTGTATGAAAGAAACACCAAGCCTTTTCAGTGCTGCTGAGTCGATTTTTAGTCCGGAGGTTCACTTTAAAGGATACCCGAAGTGGCATATGACATGATGAGATATACATGTGTTTGTACAGTGCCTAACACACAAGTAACTATGCTGTGTTCCTTTTTTTCCTTTCTCTGTCTAAATATCAGGTATGTAAGTGGCTGACTCAGTCCTGACTCAGACAGGAAGTGACTACAGTGTGACCCTCACTGATAAGAAATTCCCCTTTTTATCTCTTTCTTGCTCTCAGCAGCCATTTTCTGCTAGGAAAGTGTTTTATAGTTGGAATTTCTTATCAGTGAGGATCACACTGTATTTAGAGTTGGGCCGAACGGTTCGCCTGCGAACGGTTCCATGCAAACTTCAGTGGTTCGCGTTCGCGTCCCGCAGGCGAACTTTTGCGGAAGTTCGGTTCGCCCCATAATGCACCATGAGGGTAAACTTTGACCCTCTACATCACAGTCAGCAGGCCCAGTGTAGCCAATTAGGCAACACTAGCCCCTGAAGCCACTCCCCCCTAATAAAAGGCAGGCAGCGGCGGCCATTACGCTCACTCGTGTGCCTGCGTTAGTGAGAGTAGGGCGAGCTGCTGCACACTCTCTCTCATAGGTAAAGATTAGTTAGGCTTAGCTTGTTCCTGGCTGCATACCTGTTCTGTGAACCCACCACTGCATACCTGTTCTGTTCAGTGAACCTGCCACTGCATACCTGTTCTGTGAACCCACCACTGCATACCTGTTCTGTGAACCCACCACTGCATACCTGTACTGTGAACCCACCACTGCATACCTGTACTGTGAACCCACCACTGCATACCTGTTCAGTGAACCCACCACTGCATACCTGTTCAGTGAACCTGCCACTGCATACCTGTTCTGTGAACCCACCACTGCATACCTGTTCTATGAACCCACCACTGCATACCTGTTCAGTGAACCCACCACTGCATACCTGTTCAGTGAACCTGCCACTGCATACCTGTTCTGTGAACCCACCACTGTATACCTGTTCTGTGAACCCACCACTGCATACCTGTTCAGTGAACCTGCCACTGCATACCTGTTCTGTGAACCCACCACTGCATACCTGTTCTGTGAACCCACCACTGCATACCTGTTCTGTGAACCCACCACTGCATACCTGTACTGTGAACCCACCACTGCATACCTGTTCTGTGAACCCACCACTGCATACCTGTTCTGTGAACCCACCACTGCATACCTGTTCAGTGAACCTGCCACTGCATACCTGTTCTGTGAACCCACCACTGCATACCTGTTCTGTTCATCAGCCAGGCGACCATATGGGCTGTAAAGCCACCAAAACCTGCACTCTCGCCATGGTGCGCACCAGTCCAGCACGGCCGTCACTACACAAACAGCTGTTTGCGGTGCGTTACACGGTGAGTTTGCTGTGTCAGTGTGAAGCAGTACCTTAATTACACTACCTGATTGATGTATACACATGCAAGATGTTTTAAAGCACTTTAGGCCTGTCATTTAGCATTCAATGTGATTCCTGCCCTTAAAACGCTGCTTTGCGTCAAATCCAGATTTTTCCCAGGGACTTTTGGCATGTATCCCACTCCTCCACCTGGGGGTCCAGATGTTAGACCCCTTGAAACATCTTTTCCATCACTTTTGTGGCCAGCATAATTTTTTTTTTTCAAAGTTCGCATCCCCATTGAAGTCTATTGCGGTTCACGAACTTTTACGCGAACCGAACCTTACGCGAAAGTTCGCGAACCCGGTTCGCGAACCTAAAATCGGAGGTTCGGCCCCACTCTAACTGTAGTCACTTCCTGTCTGAGTCAGGACTGAGTCAGCCACTTACATACCTGATATTTAACTCTTTCAGGCAGAGAAAAAAAGGAACAAAGCATAGTTACTTGTGTGCTAGGCACTGTACATACACATGTCTATCTCATCATGTCACATGTCCCTTCACCTTTAAATGCAAGTGGTGAATTACACTGCGGGCTGGGCAAGAGAGTTTATTGCAAATGGAGAGGGGGTGGGGTGGGGTGTTGTTGTTGTCAGACTAGCTTGTGATCAGCGTCAAGTGAAAGTCTCCTAGCAGCACCCAGAGCAAAAAATACCAGATTGGGATCCCCTGACCACCAACCATTGGTGTTGTTGCCAAAAGTTATATATACAGTGGGATGCGAAAGTTTGGGCAACCTTGTTAATCGTCATGATTTTCCTGTATAAATCGTTGGTTGTTACTATAAAAAAATTCAGTTATAGGAGACACACCCAGTGATATGTGAGAAGTGAAATGAAGTTTATTGGATTTTTAGAAAGTGTGCAAAACAAATGACTCCTTTATGTGGTAGTAAATAATTACTTAATTACATTAATCTCAAGAAAGATACCATCCCACCCAATACCTTCGCTCCTCCCAGGAGACCCTCTTCTCCTCTAGCTTGGTTACCTCCGCTCACACTGTCATCCAGGACTTCTCATGGCTGTCCCTCTGCCAGAGTCTTAGAGTTTTCAGCGCCCGGGGACAAAGACAGTTTTTGCGCTCTCTCTGGACAAAATGGGCGTGGCCCCAAATCAGAATGTGGTCATGGTCATGGGTGGAGTCAAAAGTTATTTAGATAGCTATATGTGCCTGCTTACCCCATTCAGATAACCAGAGGTGCCCCCCTTTAAATAGCAAAATGTGTGCCCCTTTAGTTAGCCAGATGTGCCCCCTTTAGATAGCCTTATTCTGCTGCTGTTAACACTACTGCAGAGATAGGGAGAGAAGCAGGGGCACTTCAGGCAGCCAGCGAGCCGCCTCTCATGCACGTGGGGGTGCAATGGCCGTGCTGAGCGCCCTCACAGTGCTGCGCCCGGGGACATATGTCCCTCATGGCCCACCCACAGCTACGCCTCTGCCCTCTGCTTTGGAACTCTATCCCACAGCCTTTCTATCATGTCCCCGATCCTAGAAAACTTCACATTTACTCTCAAAACACACCTGTCCAGACAAGCCTATCATTTGCTATATGTAGCATTGGAAGTTCACTGCCTCATTCACTAACCTGTGTGTCTCCTCTCCTAAAATCTCCAACCCACTACCCTCTAGATTGTTAGCTCACAAGGGCAGGGACCTGCTCCTATTGTTTCTTATTCTGCTGTAGTTTATCATATGAACATAAGCCAGTATTGGGGATGTCTCAAACCACACATCAGCTATGTAAGTATTTGTATTGCTGGGTGTCCTGATTTGTACAACGTCTCATATATCTATGCTCCCCACTATTTGTATTTGTACTATGGAAAACAGAAGTTTGCCTTCTTAAAACAGAAGGTATTTGCATTTATTCAGGTTAGAGTAATCTCTAAAGTGTCCCACAATGCATCACTGCTGATTCTATGCAAATCATCCTTTGTTGTCCCTGTAAGCTAACCACATCCCCAGAAATGGTGGAATGCAACGGCCTCAATTTACTAAGCAGTTTAGACTAGACTACTAGTGGTTTTTAGTCTAATGATGGTTTGGTCAGTTGCTTCAAAGGGGAATTCACTATTACCAAATGTTTTAGAGCTGTTTTTAGACCTGGTCTAAAACATTTGGTAATTAGGTGGGTAAAGCAGGGGAAATTATCAAAAGATGCAATTCACAAACGAGTAGCGATCACTGACATCCTTCTCCTTTGATGAGCTTTCCTCTGCATACAATTAAACTGCATAATTAATCCAAAAGGTTCCATCCTCACATCTAAAATACCTCACAGAATTACTTTACCAATAAGAAATCAGCTGGTATAATCTGTCAGAAAAAGTGGGCGTGGTTACTCCTTGTTTGCCTTTGTGAATTGTGTAATGACTGAATGTTAGACCAGGTCTAAAAACAGGTCTAAAACATTACACCGAGCCATCAGTAGACTAAAAACCATCTGTAGACTAGTCTAAACTTAGTGAATTGAGGCCAATGTGTCTGCTTGTTAATTGTACAGAGCCAAAATAATCCAACATGCATACAGACTGTTTTGAATTGGTTGATACTCATCAGTGCTTGGCATGGAGTAATGTGGCTCTATGGAGTAGGACTCGAAACACCCAGAGTTACAGATTGGCAATCTTTAAAGGGAACCAGAGACGAAGCACCCTCATGTATTTTACCATATATATCAGTGGGAACATTAGAGAAAACACCTACCCTGCTTTCTGTTTCATTCTGCACTGCACAGCTTGCTTCTAATCAGCCCTGATAAAATCCCTGACTGAGCATTCAGTCTGGCTTTGTTCAGGAATATTTATAGCTCAGTCTGTGTTCTCTCATGTCTTTTCAAGTCCAAGCCTGCCCCCTGCTGGCTCTGCTCAGGAATCATTATAGCTGAGTCATTATAGCAAAGCCAGGCTGAATGCTCAGTCGGGGATTTTATCAGGGCTGATAAGAAGCGAGCTGAGCAGTGAAGGATGAAACAGAGAGCAGGGTAGGTGTTTTCGCTAATGTTCCCACTGATCTAAATGGTAAAATACATGAGGGTGCTTCATCTCTGGTTCAATTTAACTCTATTTGTACTATGTACAGTGATTCGGAAGATGTTGGTGCTTTATAAATAATACAAAAAATAATAATAACAGTAGGCTTGTGCATTTCAGCCTGGCCACATGGGCTGTCACAGATCTGTCCCTGGATTTACAGTTTATCCTAGGTGACCTTTTTTCCCTAACAAGCCCTAGTTTCTCTGTGATATGTCTGGTCGGTTACCAGCACCTGCACTCTGCATTGTCTTTGTGTAATAAAAATGACAGATGCAGAATGTGTCAGGTCTCTGCCACATCTTCATTCCTGCATCCTCCTAATGTGACAGTGCGGAGCGTATGTACAGTGCGCCAGTCAACCGGCCCGCTTCCTAAGCCTGACATTGAAAACACCTTCTAACCAAAATAGAGCGGATGTGACAGCCTGACAAATGGCGCCGGGGAAGGGAACTTATAAAGCAGACTCCTACTTTCTTAAACAAAACGCGTCCCTGAGTCCTGACCCACAGACACCCTTCTCAGGGTCATATCTCACACCGGTGAGACTTTGCCTGGGGTGCAGCAGTACAGGGCAGCTCAAAGGAGACAATTCCTGGGAATATATACACTGCAGAAGTAGCGTTGAGCCGAAATTTGCATAATTTCGTGTTTCCGTAATTACGGATAGGAATTTTGCCACTACGTTGCGAAATTCGTAATTTCGTAATTGCCATACAAACAGTATTTCTGAATTCCGTAAGCAAAATTTCCATCACGTAAATTCGCTTTTCGGCGCAAATGCGTGTTTAGCGTGAAATGTTGCGTTTTCTATAGAAACTGTCTTTTTCACTATAAAAATGGACTTAACTTCGTTTTTAATAGTTATTATGCAAATGTAAGTGATGACTAAACTCAGGAAAGTCACTCATTGATTGCAATTACTGATAATGCAAACGTGCTGTCGCTTTAAATGCATCAGGAGGCTCTACCTGCAGCCACTTCTAAGACAGGTGCTCTTTGCCAAGGTGCACTTAGTGGTCAAACATGCTGAGACACTTGGTTTTGAGCCTTGCAATATCTGATAATGCAAAGGCACGTGCTGTCGCTTTAAATGTATCAGGAGACTCTGAACTGGAACACAATTTCGAGAACGGACGAATTTCCGCATTAAACACCACATTCCGTTTTGTTTCCGTTACGAAAAGATCGTAATTACGGAAACCGATCGTAATGAGTAAATTCCGTTTAAACAGATTTCTGATTATGGCCATAATCGTAATTTCGCAAATTACACAAAATTTTGCGTCATCCTAATTAGGTAATTACGCAGAAGGTGCATAAAACCATTACAATGCATACAATGTGGTATCATTAAAAAACCTACCTCCAAATGATGAATTGTGCCACAGATGCCACTGACAATTTATTAGATGTGTTTTGTTGTATTGTCATGGTGAGATTTCAGGCAACGCCACGAAGGCCATGGCCTAGGGCACCAGGAAAGCAAGGGGCGGGCTCACTCATGAAGTCAGCCTGCCAAACGTGAACTGCAGCAGTCAGGCAATTGTCTGGGACTCAGGAGCTGAATGGGCAGCAAACGTGGGCAGCTTATTGTCTGTGACCTGGGCTGTCACTCATTATCACTTTTATTTTTCTGAGAAAAATAGTTTTTTCATTTTCAAAATAAATTATCTCAAAAACTTTAAGGTCTTTTTTCTTGTTGCCAATATTCACCTTAACCTTTTCGGGACCACGTGCATTAGATTCTACGCCGCACTTGTGGCTGTTCTAGCCTGATGCGGCGTAGAATCTACGCCGGCCCGCAATTTCCGCTCCCGATGCGATCGTGCGCACCCGGAGGGGGAGATTAAGCTGTCATATGACAGCCGACATCTCCCCCGAGTGATCAGCAGCCATCGCGTATGGCTGCTGATCACGTGATCACTACGATCGCCATCGGATCGCAGTGATCAGTTTGACAGCTGCGGCGGCAGGGGGGAAAAGAAGAGGATCCACTCACCTCCCTGCCGTTCCCGCGACGATCGGCACCCCCCTCCGCTCTGGCCGGCATCTCCGCTCCGTCTGACGTCAGCATCGGGTCCCGGCTTGATGACGTCATCAAGCCGCGACCCGGAACTGATCGTCAGACAGAACGGAGATGCCGGCCGAAGAAGAGGGTCCCGTGCGGCTCATCGCTGGAGCCTGGAAGGTAAGTGAAGGCTGCTGGCAGAAGGGGGGGCCCAGGCCACCATGGGGGGACACAAATCCAGGCAGCCACAGATGGGATCCGGCCGCCTGACCCCCCCAAACGCGTGCAACCCCTTCCCGCACAAAATGCCTGGTCCTTAAGGGGGGGTAGGTGGCCGGTCCCGAAAAGGTTAACATATGTGGCAGTTTTGGTGAAGATTGCATGTATGGGGCTTCAGGGGCGTTGCTGGGATCCTAAGAGATTCTGGGCACTTTTGGGCACACACACGCCGAAAAATGGGTGTGGCCATGCACCGGAATGTGGGTGGGGTCATGGGTGGAGCCAAATTTTACATGAACTTAACAGTGGTCTAAGTAGGTCTGCCCAGCAAAATGTTGGATGAAGCTCCCCTCTCCATTAATACAAAACAAAAACATTAAAGGACTTACGAGGCGAGAGGGGGGAAAAAAGTTAAATACCTGGCTTAAGTTTTATCCACAGAGGACGCCATCCGCGCCCTCTGTTTCATTCTGCCGTGGTGTCATTTTTCTTTACAGCCCGAGGTTGGGACCCAATCCCTCGAGGTTGTCTGCATCTGCCCCAATAAATATGGCCGCCAGGTACTGCCGCGTGTGCGCAGTTGTCATAGCCGCGAGTGCGGCTGCGCAGCTCTGCATCCTCCTCCAGTCACGCATGCTTTACGTCCACGCGTCCTTTAAGCATAACTAGGCAGAGTTACCTGGCTTCTATGCTGGCTGTTCTGGCTTTCTGCTGGGTGGGCTGGCCTGCTGCCAGGTTGTCGGGCAGTTCCCTCTTACCATTCCCTGACCTTCTAGTGGACCCCTCCCATGCTCCCATTACACTCAGATTGAGGCACCACAATGCCCAGCATTCTCCTGTAGAAGAACCACAGCTATCCCTGCATGCCCCCATAAAGGCATCACAACACCCAGCATGGCATCACAGAACCAAATATGCCCACATAGAGGCACCAGAGCACCCAGCATACCCCCCTATTGCTGTATGCTGTGTTGCCATGCTAGGTGTTATGGTGTCATGCTGGGTACTATGGTGCCTCTATGGGGCATGCTGGGTGCTGTAATGCCATGCTGGGGGCTGGGGTGCCTCTACTCTGCCTGGGGGACGTGCCCCTGATCTTTGGGGCTAGCAATGGTGGGGGGGGGGGCTTTGCTATTAACCGCTAAAATTGGCACAAAATTATGCAAAATAGTGCATAATTACAGATGTATTATGATTGCATACGAAATTAATTACGAATTTTCCTGAAATTTCGCATTACGATTTTGTATCGTTATTGCGCATTACGATGCAAAATTATGATTTTGCAAAATTTGTGCTCACACAGCTGCGTGGAATAAAGGCACGTGGTAAAAAGGGCGCAGGGGAATGCTGCTAGTAGAATATTGCAAAAATTAGCCATGGTGGTGCCTAACCCCCCCCCTGGTGGTGCCTAATCCTAACCCCCCCCCCCCCCCCCCGGTGGTGCCTAACCCTAACCCCTACTTGTGGTGCCTAACCCTCCGGTGGTGCCTAACCCTAAACCCCCCGGTGGTGCCTAACCCTAACCCCTTCTTGTGGTGCCTAACCCTAACCCCCCGGTGGTGCCCAAACCCTAACCCCTTCTTGTGGTGCCTAACCCCCCGGTGGTGCCTAACCCTAAACCCCCCGGTAGTGCCTAACCCTAACCCCCCGGTGGTGCCTAATCCTAACCCCCCTGTTGGTGCCTAACCCAAACCCCCCCGGTGGTGCCTAACATTAATCCCCCCTGGTGGTGCCCAACTCTCCTGGTGGTGCCTAACCCTAACCCCTTCTTGTGGTGCCTAACCCTACCCCCCTGGTGGTGCCCAACTCCCCTGGTGGTGCCTAACCCTAACCCCTTGTTGTGGTGCCTAACCCTAACCCCCGGTGGTGCTTAACCCCTCCTGGTGGTGCCCAACCCTAACCTCCCCTGGTGGTGCCTAACCCTAAGACCCCCCAGTGGTGCCTAACCCAAAACCCCCCTGGTACTGCCTAACCACCCCCTGGTGGTGCCTAACCCTAATCCCCCTGGTAGTGCCCAACCCCCGGTGGTGCCTAATTCTAAGACCTCCCTGATGGTGCCTAAGACTCCCCGCCTGGGCGTTCCTATGAAGTAGCCGCCACATTAATTACTATTCCTCCTCCAGGTCACCATGGATAGTAAGGAAGGAATGATGTAATTAGGCTTCCAGCTATTGCTGGCGGGCGATTTACAGTGTTTTAAAAGTAACTTCAGCTCCGTCTTCTGACGGCGACGAAGTTACTCACCGTGCACCGCTATAGCCGTAATTCCTATTACGGCCTATAGTGGCGTCGGCTGCGCCCAAATCTCCTGCACTGTTTTAACAGCGCCATCAACTGGTGGGTCGCTTTGTTTGCCGCTTGTCGTGACTTACCTGATTTGACTGATACAGCGATACAGCACTCTCCCACAATTCAACTGGGGGGCAGATACTGAGATTTCTGCCTAGACAGAGACCTCTGGTGGATGCATTTTACTAATACAAGTCTGTTTCTCATGAAAAGCATATATTTACTCTACAAAAGCAAAGGTTCACAGACAGGAAACTGTCAGGACCATGGTCATGACATCACACTGTGGGAGGGGCGATGACAACATCAGCCATACAGATCCCCCTGATGATCTATAAGGGCCCGTTTCCACTAGGGCGGTTTCGGCGGCGATTCTGCAGAGTTTCCTCGCACATGATTCGCCCGGGGAAACTCTGCCATAGGGGATGACGGGGACGCAGCGGAATCGCTTGCGGGAGCGATTCGCCTGGAATCCCCCACAGAATTCGCCGCGGAGGTTGCGAATCTCATAGCCGTGCATGGCACGGCTATGGGATTCGTCTGCGATCCCGCCCACCCGCTCAGTGCGACGTGCGTCTGCGAGACGCACGCCCCACTAGTGGAGACGAGCCCTTAGAGAAAAGGGAAAGATTTCTTGTTGGAAAGGGGGTATCAGCTACAGATTGGGATGAAGTCCAATCCTTGGTTAAAGTTCCTCTAAAAAAATATGCTGCACTTGTAGCTGCCTAAGCCTGATGCAGCGTAGTTCTAACATGATTGTGCGTCCTCGCTGGCACAGAACTCTGAACATTATAAAAAAATAAGCAATTATATTCATTACGTTATTTTCAATACAGGTCCTCTTTAAAGGTTACCTGAAGTGACATGTGACATGATGAGATAGACATGTGTAGGAACAGTGCCTAGCACACAAATAACTAGGCTGTGTTCCTTTTTTTCTCTCTCTGCCTGAAAGAGTTACATATCAGGTATGTAAGTGGCTGACTCAGTCCTGACTCAGACAGGAAGTGACTACAGTGTGACCCTCACTGATAAGAAATTCCCCCTTTTATCTCTTTCTTGCTTTCAGAAGCCATTTTCTGCTAGGAAAGTGTTTTATAGTTGGAATTTCATATCAGTGAGGGTCACACTGTAGTCACTTCCTGTCTGAGTCAGGGCTGAGTCAGCCACTTACATACCTGATATTTAACTCTTTCAGGCAGAGAGAGAAAAAAAGGAACACAGCATAGTTATTTGTGTGCTAGGCACTGTACATACCCATGTCTATCTCATCATGTCACATGTCACCTCGGGTATCCTTTAATTTAGGCACAGGTCAGCTTTGTAGGCGTCCCACCCGTTTCACAGAAAAGCCACGTGCTGATTGGAGAATACCCGCTCGCAGTTTGCCAAAGGCAGGTTAATGCTGGCGGGACATATCCATCCAATGGGAAGGGCGGCAGATATTTCGTGTGACGCTCTCGGATTTGCTCCGCGCCAGCCAGGAGATTACCGCACCGGTATTAACGAGGCGGATCTGCAACCCGTTCCGATGACAGATTTCCCCTTTCTGGGAAATAATAACCCTGAAACTGACACATTCTACACCGGCGCCAACAAAAACATCTTTAAATAAAGAATCCCCCAACCTTTAGGATCGCCCCCGCCCCATGGAAGGGGAAAGAAAACAATTCCGAGCTGTTTTTCCTAATTCGCCTGTGACGTTAACCCCTCGGCCTCCCACAGAACGCCACCGCCAGGCCCGGGCCCGAAATCCCAGATCCCAGGCCAATCTCGCTGGGAGCTCGGGGGTTAAATGTCATAAAATGCAACAGAAATATCTACCGCGCTAATGGGGAGGTAATGAAAAACAAATGCTGGAGTGGAGAAATATGTTGTGGAGACACTGGATGACAGAAAGCAGAGAGAGTTCAGCGAGTGAGAGCGGAGAAAAGACGAGGGACAGGACGGAAGATTGGGCACGACAGCCAGACGGCTTTGCCGGGACATTTAAAGTGGGGATTAAGTAAAGAAAAAAGAAACTGAACAGTTCCTGGAAGTAGGATTGGGCTGGAACACCGCGTTCGTATGCCAAGTACTATTTCCAGGACCTAAATCAAGGCTGGAAGGGCGCTTGACGAACATTTTAATGCCCAGGTCAGCGCTGACTATTTCTGTCTGTTCTGATGGTAAGAACATGTACGCTGAGAGGACCAAGGGCTCGATTCATCATTGTCTTTGCGATAGCTTTTTCCAGTTCGTTAAATTACCGAATTCGAAGTATATCGATTGCTAGTTGTATTCATCAAGGTTTTTCCGCATTTGGTGTGAATTCGATAACAATGCGGTAACCATTCGGTAACGTGTCGATATTTCCATTTTACAGCAGTAATTTAACACAAGGCCATAAGATTCCCATGGAATTGTGGGTAAAAAGGCAGTCCTTTGAACCCCATGTAGCAACATTCTGAATAGGGCTTAACACCTGGACCAGGATTCTGGAAGTGGTTTGGGACAATCCCACAATTTCGCCAGCTACGGCTTGATAGGAGCCTTTTCTGAAAAAATGTAGTGCAGCTAGCAATTTAGTTATCCCTGGCACTGCCTGTGTTCTCTTACAAAATGATACAAGAGAAATGCTGATGTCCTGGTATAGCAAATAAATCTATTCTCTTGCAAATTGATGTAGTTCTAGACCTTATTCTTGCTCTTCTGCACCTTTGAATCACTCTCAGCTGATACATAACCACTTCAAATAGCTCCATCTTCTCTGTCAGTAATGATCTGACAGGAATAACGACAGAGCAGTGAAGGAGATAACTAATCCTAAATGTAACGCTAATCCACGCCCACTTTCATTTTCATGAATTGCACTTTCTTCCGTTTTATCGCATCATTCCCGAATGATTACCGAATGCTCGCTAACAGCTGTAGACAACTTTGATGAATCCTAAAATCAACTTATCGCGTTCGAGATTTTACCGAGCTGTCGGTAATTGATTCGATAAGTCTTGATGAATCAAGGCCCAAGTGTTCGGCTATAACCAGGGCAGTTTTTATGACTAGGCACACAAAGGCACATGCTTAAGCCAAATATATACATGGGCGCTTGGTGTAGCCAACAACTTGGGGAAATAGGAGGTGCCCAAAAAAATGTAGTGTACCTGAGATGTGAAAAAATTATATATATATATATATATATATATATATATATATATATATATATATATACTTGGGGCTTCCTCCATCCCCATTTAGGCTCATCTGTCCCTTGTCTTTCTCCTCTGCCTCCTGGATCCTCCGCTAGGTGGCCCAGTAATTCAGCCAGTTGGAGCCAGTCGGCGCAGGCACAGTCTGGCCGTGCACACTTACTGTCACCGGAAACGTGATAGGGGGTGCGTGTGCAGCAAAGCCGCGCGTGTGCAGTCCCCCCCCCCCGACTGGCTGAATTACCGAGCCACCTAGCCTAGGATCTAGGAGGCCGAGGAGGAAGGCGAGGGACCGGTGAGCCTGAACTGGGCTGGAGGAAGCCCCGGGTATGTATATATTTTTCTTTTTTTTTTTACATCTTAGGTTTACTTTAAAAACAGTTTCGGGCCTCTTGCACACTATGGACTCGATTCACAAAGCGGTGATAACCCAGTTATCAAGCCTATAAGACTTTATATATATATACATTGCACCACGCTGGTGAAAAGTTTAGGCGTGATAAGTTTAGGCGTGATAAGTTTAGATAAGTTTAGATTGCACGCAAAGTCCTGCGCGCAAAGCAGCGCCATTAAACTCTATGCGACGTTTTGCGCGCACCAGACTTTGCTAGCGCAAAACTTTTGATCAGCTGTGCACTGCGGTGCTAACCCAGTTGGTGCTATAGTTATCACGCCTAAACTTATCACACCTAAACTTATCACGCCTAAACTTATCACGCCTAAACTGAGTTTAGGCGTGATGAGGGGCTTTTCACCAGCGTGCTAACTGTTAGCACGCTTTTTGTGAATCAAGCCCTATATGTGATTCCGATTTGTGATTTTGAATCGGTACTGCATGCTGCATTTTTTCTGCATTTTTCTTTTTGTTTAGCATCCAGGGAAAATCTAAAGTCACAAATCAGAATCGCAAACTGGATTTGCAGGGGGCCTAAGGGGAACCCATGGTGAACTTTGAATAAACACACCCCATACTTACCAAAGAAGAGGGAAGCCTCTGGTTGCTGTGGAGGCTTCCTGGGTTTGCTGCTACTGATGCTCACCGAGACCCTCCAGAAGATCCAGGCTACGCTCCCTTTCAGGCACGAGTGCAGCCGTGTTGCACATGCGTGGGCACAGTAGCATGGAGCCGTGCATGGGTGGCTTTGACCTACTGCGCAGGTACAGCTGTACTCACACGGACCCGATCTTCATACTGACAAGCCCTTGTCAGAATTTTCAGCAACGGGGTACCAGAGGATAGCATGTGAAGCATCTATAGGATTCAGAGGCTTCCCTTTTCTTAGGTGAGTATGACCTTTTTCAGGTCCATTTCAGGTGCACTTTAATAAGGCATGGAAAGACTTGACTTATCTCCCAAACATGGTAATTTACCAGGTAACAATTGTAGCAAAGGAGAGCCAACAGATATCCGGGCACCAGCCAGCAAAGTAATGCATAAACTCCTTTATTCCTTCCCCAAGATTTCTGACAGAAAATTGCAAGGCCTAACAGCCGTTTCACAGATAAATCTGCTTCTTCAGATTTATCTGTGAAACGGCTGTTAGGCCTTGCAATTTGCAATCTGTGCCTCTGAAGAAGCAGATTTATCTGTGAAACGGCTGTTAGGCCTTGCAATTTGCAATCTGTGCCTCTGAAGAAGCAGATTTATCTGTGAAACGGCTGTTAGGCCTTGCAATTTGCAATCTGTGCCTCTGAAGAAGCAGATTTATCTGTGAAACGGCTGTTAGGCCTTGCAATTTTCTGTCAGAAATCTTGGGGAAGGAATAAAGGAGTTTATGCATTACTTTGCTGGCTGGTGCCCGGATATCTGTTGGCTCTCCTTTGCTACAATTGTTACCTGTTTTTTCCGGAGGCACGGTCTATTACCCCTGCTACCCCCCTGGGGCTGCCTACCAGGGCATCTAGTGCCACCATACGTGCTCTTTTCTCTGCTGATGGTAATTTACCAGTTACTGTCAGATAACGTTTTGCCTGTACTTCCTACTTCTTCAGGCCAATTATGCGCACACTGCACAGGAGCAAAGCATAGTAGTAGTGGCGGACTGATGGGAGAAGGTTGAGGCAGCGTTTTAGTCGGGTGGGCGGGGTCTGGAGGTGTGAAGAGTGTCTAGTGGTGGTAGAGGCATTTCGATGATCCTCTTGCTGCTCTAAAAACACTCTGTAGTTTGTACTTGGCTGTTGCTTGAGGCACCTGTCTACCAGACGATGGCGGAGGAGCAGAGGGTTCATTCAGTGGTGGCGGAGTAGAAGCTGGTCAGTAGCTCTTGCGACATTCCAAATTCTTATCGCAGGAAAAACAGTCTTTGTTCAGCTTTTCTTTTCTGGGTTTTGATGTTGTCCTTTATTATTATTTAGTATTTATATAGCGCTGACATCTTCCGCAGCTCTTTACAGAGTACATGGTCATGTCACTAATAACCCCTTAAAGGAGCTCACAATCTAATCCCTACCATAGTCATTTGTCCATTGTAGTCTGGAGCCAATTTAAAGGACCTCTGTCGCGAAAATCTTACAATTTAAAATATACAATTAAGAAATACGTTTCTTCCAGAGTAAAATGAGCCATAGATTACTTTTCTCCTATGTTGCTGTCACTTACAGTAGGTGGTAGAAATCTGACAGAACCACCAGGTTTTGGACTAGTCCATCTCTTCATAGAGGATTCTCAGGGTTATCTTTATTTTCAAAATGCACTTAGTGAATGGCAGTTGCTCCGTTCAACTGCCAAAATAGTGTAGGGAGCAGGGAAGCTGGCCAGCATCTTTGTATTATTATTATTATTATTTATTTATAAAGCGCCAACATATTCCGTGGCGCTGTACAATGTAAGAAAACAAACAAGGGATACATAATGATACAGACAATGATATACATCAAATATGAACACTGATACACAATACAGCACTGCTGATTACAATTAGATTTAACATGATGACTAAAATGTATAAATGTCTAACAGTGTGCAAGCAATTGAATTAATAACATTCCATGACACAAAAGGGTGAGAGCCCTGCCCTTGCGAGCTTACAATCTAAAGGAATGGGGTGGAAACAAGAGGTGGGGAAGTATACAGTATATGTACAGGCAGTGTGTAATTAGGTTATTTAGTGGGTGCATGGCCTAAGCTAGAGAATATGCTTGTCGGAAAAGGTGGGTTTTGAGGGAGCGTTTAAAGATTTCAAAGGTGGGAGAGTGGCGGATGTGTTGTGGAAGGGCATTCCAGAGGAGGGGTGAGGCACGTGTGAAGTCTTGTACACGTGAATGTGAGGAGGTAATTGTAGAAGAGGATAGAAGAAGCTCATGTGCAGATCTGAGATTGCGGTTGGGTTGGTATCTGGAGACTAGTGAGGAGATGTACAGGGGAGAGAGATTGTGGAGAGCTTTGTAGGTTATGGTTAAGAGTTTGAACTGAATCCTCTCATTAATTGGTAGCCAGTGAAGAGCTTGACAGAGAGGGTCAGCAGAGGTAGAGCGAGAGGAGAGATGAATGAGTCGAGCAGCAGAGTTCAGTACGGAATTGAGCGGTGTTAGTCGGTTAGTTGGAAGTCCACCAAGCAATATATTGCAATAGTCCAATCGAGATATAATAAGAGCATGTACTAACATTTTGGTTGTGTCATGGGAGAGAAAAGGTCGGATACGTGCTATGTTTTTCAGTTGGAAATGGCAGGAGCTGGTTAGGGAGTTAATGTGAGGAGTAAATGAGAGAGAAGAATCAAATATTACCCCCAAAAACCGTGCTTTGGGAACTGATGTTATAGACTTGTTGTTAACATTTATTGTAATATCAGGCAAAGGGGTGGACAGGGATGGTGGAAAGACTATTAGTTCAGTTTTATTCATATTAAGTTTTAAGAAGCGAGAGGACATGAAAGAGGAGATAGCGGACAGGCAGTCGGGAACCCGTGTGAGGAGGGAGTTAAGGTCTGGGGCCGAGAGTTACAGTTGTGTATCGTCTGCATATAGGTGGTATTGGAAACCAAATGAGCTGATTAAGTTACCAAGACCGTGCATGTAGATGGAGAAGAGGAGGGGACCGAGGACAGAGCCTTGAGGTACCCCTACAGACAGAGGATGTGAAGAGGAGGCCTGATCTGAATAAGAAACAGTGAAAGACCTTCCAGAGAGGTAGGAAGATATCCAGGAGAGAGAGAGGTCCTTTATTCCTATAGATGAAAGGATCTGTAGGAGTAGAGTGTGGTCGACAGTGTCGAATGCTGATGACAGATCTAGAAGGATGAGTATGGAATAATAGCCTTTGGATTTAGCTGTGAGGAGATCATTAGCTACTTTGGTGAGGGCTGTTTCTGTGGAGTGGTTTGGCCGAAAGCCAGATTGGAACTGATCGAGCAAGGAATTTGCAGATAAATACTGACTTAGTTCAGCATGAATGTGGCGTTCAAGTAATTTAGATGCAAATGGAAGAAGTGACACTGGGCGGTAGTTAGCTAGTTCGGTGGGGTCTAGAGATGGTTTTTTAAGTAGTGGTGTTTCAACAGCCCTCTTGAGTGAGGATGGAAAAATTCCGGTGGAGAGGGATAGGTTAAACAGCGATGTTAGGGCAGGGATGAGGGATGTGGATAGCTGTGGAATGAGATGTGATGAGATAGGATCCAAAGAACAGGTGGTTAGATGGGATTTGGAGATAAGGGAAGAAAGCAGGGGCGTAGCAATAGGGGGTGCAGCGGTAGCGACCGCATCGGGGCCCTTGGGCCAGAGGGGCCCCGAAGGGCCCTCCCTCAACTACAGTATTAGTTCTCTATTGGTCCTGTGCTCATAATAATCACTTCTATATATACATTGAGTAGTGGTAAACATTAACAAGCTCTTCCCCATCCCCTTCTTGCACCTCTGACACTGTAGTTGCCATTGGCAGGTCTTGGTGCGCCGTATCAATTGTTATGTATAGAGTGCCTGGGGGGGCCCCATTGTAAAACTCGCATCGGGGCCCACAGCTCCTTAGCTACGCCACTGGAAGAAAGCGAATGTTCGGAGAGTGGAGAGAAACTGGAAAGAGAGCAGTCAACAAGAGGAGTGGAGATGGAGTTTGATGTCTGCGTGGAAAACACACTACGGATTTTTGCAATTTTATCTGTAAAGTATGTTGCAAATTCTTCAGCTGATAAGCATGAAGAAGGAGGAGGAGGGGGTGGACGGAGAAGGGAGTTGAAAGTACTGAACAGGCGCTTTGGATTGTGCAAGTGGGAGGATATGAGGGAGGAGAAGTATGATTGTTTTGCAGAAGAGAGAGCGGTTTTAAACTTGTTCAACTCTTTTTTGTAAGTAATGAAATCCTCATTAGTATTCGTTTTTCTCCAACGGCGTTCAGCTACCCTAGAGCACCCCTTTAGCTGTTTAGTAGCTTTGGTCAGCCAGGGTTGGCGACTGACACGGTGCGGGCAGACATTGGTGAGGGGTGCGATTTCATCCATGACTTGCGTGATTGAGCAGTGATAGTGTGCAGCTGCTGAGTCAGGGTCAGTGAATGGTTGTGTGAGGAGAGGTGCCAAGGCATCAGAGACAGATTGCATGTCTATGTTGCGGTAGTTCCGGCGTGTATATGAGCGTGCTTGAGGCAGGGTGGTAGGAAGAGAGGAGGAGAGAGAGAAGTTTAGTAGGTTATGATCAGAGAGCGGGAGAGGAGTATTAGTGAAATCAGTGATAGAACAGAGACGAGTGAATATGAGGTCAAATGTATGACCATTAGAGTGAGTTGGAGCAGTGGACCACTGAGACAGGCCGTAGGAGGAAGTAAGTGACAGAAGTTTAGTGGCGGCAGAATTGTTGGTGTCAACATGAATGTTAAAGTCGCCCATAATGATGGTAGGGATATCGGAGGACAGGAACTGGAGGAGCCATGCAGAGAAGTGATCTAGGAAGAAGGAAGCAGGGCCAGGAGGGCGGTAGATTATTGCGATCTGGAGGTTAGAGGGAGAGTATAGACGGACTGCATGGACTTCAAAGGAAGGTAGAGAAAGAGAAGGAATGGGGGTGAGTGGCTTGAAGGAGCATCTATCAGAGAAAAGAATGCCCACACCACCGCCATGTTTATTCCCACTTCTAGGCGTGTGACTAAAGTGGAATCCCCCATAAGAGAGGGCGGCAGGTGAGACCGTGTCAGAAGGCGTCAGCCATGTTTCTGTGACCCCAAAGAAGGTGAAGGCGTTGGAATTGAAAAGGTCATGGATGAAAGGAAGTTTTCAGGGAGTGTCTTTATAAAGACAAAGGCCATGCTGAAAATCCCCCATGGAGAGATGGACTAGCTCAAAATCTGTCGGTGATGTCAGATTTCTACTACCTACTGAAAGTGACAGCAACATAGGAGAGAAGTAATTTATGGCTCATTTTACTCTGGGAGAAATGTACTTCTTATTTGTATGTGTTTTAAATGTTAAGATTTTTGGGACAGTTCCTTTTCAAGGGGAAGCCAATTAACTTATCTGTATGGTTTTGAGAATGTGGGAGGAGTGCCTGGTGGAAATCCATGCAGACACGGGGATGAATTTACAAACACTGTGCAGGTAGTTCCCTGGCTGTTAATGCGGGTTCCTGCCCCATCTCAGGCAGTTGGTGGTAATCAGTGGCGTAGCTAAGGAGCTATGGGCCCCTGTGCAAGGTTTACATGAGGCCCCCCAAGCATTCTATATGTAACAAGTGATACAGCGCACCAAAACCTGCCCAGGACAACCACAGTGTCAGAGGTGCAAGAAGAGGATGGAGAACAGTATGTTAATGATTACTACTCATAAAAGCACCTGTTGAAGTGATTATTACCAGCACAGGACCAATAAAGAGGGTGGGCCCCTCTGGCCCAAGGGCCCCGATGCGGTCGCTACCTCTGCACCCCCTATTGCTACGCCTCTAGTGGTAATGGTAGTGTCTATGCGAACATTGCTATTCCAGCGCAGGAGACTTGGGCTCAGCCGGCGCCACCATAGGTCGTAATAGGCGCACTGGGAGTAACTTCGGCGCCGTCAAAAGGCGGAGCTGAAGTTACTTTTAAAACACTATAATTCGGCCTCCAGCAATTGCTGGAAGCCAAATTATTTAATTCCCCACCATCCATGGCGGCCTGGAGGGGGAATAGTATTTAACGCGTGAAGCAGTGGGATCCAGGGGCGTAACAATAGACCCTGCAAGGGATGCAGCTGCAGGGGGCCCAGAAGCAGCAGGGGGCCCCGTGGGGGGAGAAGTTTCTTTCCCCTGTCCTTAGAGACAACTGACAACTAAGGGCATGGAGAGAAAAAACTTTCTGCTCTCTGCACCATTGTTCTACTGACTGCATCTGCTCAGCCACTGATAAGGAATCATACAAAGTTTGGCAGACAAAGATTTGTAGACAGTCCCTATTCAGTGTTCAGCAGGGTCAAAGGGGGGGCCCCACCCAAAGTTTGGCAGGGGGGCCCAGTGAGCTCTAGTTACGCCACTGGTGGGATCAGCCATATACCGGCTATATTCTGCGCCCAAGTCTCCTGCGCCGATTCCTCTTGTACGCATTTCTAGGAAGCCAACATTTTGTATTCTAGCAACTTCAGTGCCTTCAATGGAGACAAGATTGAGTGTGGGTTGGAAGGGGGTTCCTTCTAAAGTCCAATTCTACCGTTTTTGCTGCGTTGAGGACAAATTGTCCTTGCACCATTCGCTCATCCTCAATGCACCAAAAACATGTTACATTTTAGCTGTATGCTGATGAAATAACATCTTCTGGTTGATACGAAGCCATGCTCACCGCCCTCCCCGACACTTCCTCTGATCAGAACATCGTGCGGACAACGAAATTAGCCTGAAAAGTCAAACACACCGAAATTAGTTAAACAGTAATGATTTAGCAGAGACTTTTCTTAGAACGGCCTATTCTTCACGTCATCCTTGATGGCTCTTTCCCTCTCGCTAACTTCTCTGCTCCAATTAGAGCATTTTTGAGGTTTCTATCCGCTTGGCGTGCAAGATCCTTCTGATTAGCCACAAATTAATTTCTGGAACTGTAGGAAAAATCTTGCAGGAGGCTCAGAAAGAAACCACATAACTCACAGCAAATTCTTCCTCCTCTTTTCGGGGTTGGGGAGCGCAGTGTGGGAAAGAGACACAGAAGAATGCTTTTCCTTTCCAAAACACATTGGTATCGTTCTGTAAAAGAGAAAACGATGAACATTGTTCTTTACCCTTGCATTGCACACATAAGCAAAGAATTTTAATCATCTGGTTCAGGCTTGTGTTTTTTTTTTCAGTTGCACATGGTGTTATTCGCAAAGGACAAAGATTTGAGAATTGCACAGAAAGAATTTTTGAATTATTAATTTTTGTTACCTAGCTGGCTGGGTTTGCGAACGCGGACTTCCTGTGCCGATGCCAGAAGCTGCTCAGTTAGCCATAAAGAGGAACTGTAGTAAAAATAACATCATGAATAAATTTCCTCACCCCAATTTACACTCTGAAATTTATCTCAAGTGGCGACATCTTTAGTCCTGTCAGGTGCAGCTCTGTGGAATGTTTGTTTCTAAAAAAAAATTGAAGCCAGTACAAAATATAACTGGTCTCCCAGAATGTTGGGGGGGGGGGGGGGAGGGAGGTGTTTCTGCAAAGTTAAACAGCCTAGGCTAAGGATCAATGGTTTAAGAGTAAAAACTGACAGTATTGAAATTTTATCCACTGCTTTGTGTATTCTGTCACAATGTAGGAAGATGAGCATAAGAAGGCATCAGTTCCCTAGTTATGTACTTAACCCCCCTCGCTCCCCTGTGACATGCTGCCGAGGCAAGGTACCAGGTGCCCCAAGTGCAATGCTAGTTATGCTGGGAGCTAATAAGCCTCTATCCCCCTCTCTGCAGGAGCTCCCAGAAAGGAAGGAGGAGTTCCAGGCGGAGTCGCTCATGACTCATGTAACAATGCCCTGGACAGCTCACGGTGGTATTCACATAGCCTCCTGGAGACCCCCTCCTGGAACATTTTTTCCTTATAAAAGATAATAATGCTTAGGGTCCCAGTGTGACGGCGAGACAAACTCTGGTGTAGCTGTACACGCCCACAGCTAATAAGCATATTTGGTAGGGAGAGGCTGGAGGAAGGAGCTGGCTGGCAATTGACAAATGCCAACCAGCATATGGAGACGCACTCCACCAGACAGCGGGCATACAAATGACGACATCTGAAAGGTAAAATAATTTATTTGGTAGCAGGAAAAAAGGTCATCGGCTGAGGGTGGACGAAAAGGGCAACGCCATAGACTCTATTGCAATTATCGTTAATATAGCTAAAAATCTTATGGCCAATATCGTTAACAACATTAGAACATTAAAGTTTTTGAAGAAAGCTTGCAACGTTATAGTTTTTATCATATTATTTTGTTTGTATGTACAGATTTTTCGTTATCAAAGATATTATTGTTACTATGTGTAAAAGAGGGAGTGGTTAGGGTTAGGGCTAGGCACCACCAGGGGGGAGTGGTTAGGCTTAGGCACCACCAGGGGGTGGTTGGGATTAGGCACCACCAGGGAGGGTGGTGATTATGGTTAGGCACCACCGGGGGGTGTTAGGGTTAGGAACCACTGGGGGGGGGGGGGGAGAGTTTAGGGTTAGGCACCACCGGGGGAATGGATAGTTTTAGGCACCACCAGGGGAGGGTTCTGTGTGAGAGTAAGGTTGGGTTAAGTTGTATTGTTGAGTTACGTAACGATTTTTAACGTTAATATATTTTAGTTATTATTTCCCGGCTGTAATTACAACTGTATCTATCGTTCACCAAGTTTGACAATGATGTGTATCGTTATCAGATTTCGTTATCCAGCCGGGCCCGTTTTTCACGGCGCCCTTTTTTCATGCACCCTTTTATTCCTTTATTTTCATTAGATTACCGATATTTATCCCGTTTTATGTAGTTGGCAATTAAACTTTTTTTTTTTATTCAAGTCTTCTTTAAGTTTTAGAACAATCTGGGGAAGACAGTGTTAGAAAACATGTATTAAATATAACAGTAGAGATCGACCATTGATCTGATTCATGCTCCAGGCAGATAAGCGGAGGGTAATAAATAGAACTCCACTGAAGCATTCCGTTCTCTCAGCATTCATCTCATGAAGAACTCACCTGATTAGAGTCGGTGTCCAAGGCAGCCTCCTCGGTAATTGGACACAATCTGTGCAAGCAGGAGTCTTACGCTCGATATTTATGAGTTGCGCAGAGCAGGCTTCAAGGACCTCACACAAAGGCAGGGGCACAACTAGAGGGGAGCAGTACCTGCTATCTTAGGGGGGCCCAGAGCTGTAGGCAGCTACTAACCTTCCATCCCTTCCGAAACAGGACACTATACTTCACATCAGGTGTTTCTGTGGCTACACTTGTTATGGGTGTGAAGATAACGATGGCCACAATTGACCCTTGTGAGATGGGCCGCAAGGGAAGGCAAGGGAAGGGGTGTGAAGATTAGGGAGGGGCCCTATGAAGATTTTGCTTGGGGCCCCATGAATTGTAGTTACGCCACTAGACACAGGAAGAGACAAATCCAATTGCTACCAGCTTGTTTCACAATGTAGGTTATATCGGAAAACGCGTTGTATAAGCTGAGAATATATCTCTATAATTCTCCACCTGGGCCATGCAAACTGCTGCAGCAGCTGAGCTGTCCGTTCCGTCTTCATTTTTTTCTTTCCTGGCGATTCACCATGTCAGACAGCAGGGGGCAGGTGCTGCACTGATAATAATGTGCTTGGACTATCAGAAACACAGCAGTGATTTGGAAGCAGTATAAGCTTCAAATATCTATTCAGGTTCAGGAACATTTCAACTAAAATGGAGTCTGAAGCACTTAAAAAAAAAAAAAAAATAGATACTCACCAAAGGAGAGGGAAGGCTCTGGGTCCTATGGAGGCTTTCTGTTCTCCTCCCGGTCCTCACCTTCCTCTCCGTTGGCAGCATGCAACCAATAAGTCAGAGACTGATCTTTCTACCTCTGCAGTGGGCTTCGGAAGTCTTCGGGAGCCCGAGTGCTCCAGAAGACGGCCGCTCCGTACTGCGCATGCACTAGCGCGCCTTCAGGCCTGAGTGCCCCAGAAGACTGCTGCTCCGTACTGCGCATGCACTAGCGCGCCCTCTCACGCACTTAGGCCCGAGTGCTCCAGAAGACGGCCGCTCCGTACTGCGCATGCACTAGCGCGCCCTCTCGCGCACTTAGGCCCGAGTGCTCCAGAAGACGGCCGCTCAGTACTGCGCATGCACTAGCGCGCCCTCTCACGCACTTAGGCCCGAGTGCTCCAGAAGACGGCCGCTCCGTACTGCGCATGCACTAGCGCACCCTCTCACGCACTTAGGCCCGAGTGCTCCAGAAGACGGCCGCTCCGTACTGCGCATGCACTAGTGCGCCCTCTTGCGCACTTAGGCCCGAGTGCTCCAGAAGACGGCAACTCTGTACTTTGCATGCACTAGCGCGCCCTCTCGCGCACTTATGCCCGAGTGCTCCAGAAGACTGCCGCTCCGTACTGCGCATGCACTAGCGCGCCCTCTCACGCACTTAGGCCCGAGTGCTCCAGAAGACGGCCGCTCCGTACTGCGCATGCACTAGCGCGCTCTCTCACGCACTTATGCCCGAGTGCTCCAGAAGACAGCCGCTCCGTACTGCGCATGCACTAGTGCGCCCTCTCACGCACTTAGGTCCGAGTGCCCCAGAAGACGGCCGCTCCGTACTGCGCATGCACTAGCGCGCTCTCTCACGCACTTATGCCCGAGTGCTCCAGAAGACAGCCGCTCCGTACTGCGCATGCACTAGTGCGCCCTCTCACGCACTTAAGTCCGAGTGCCCCAGAAGACGGCCGCTCCGTACTGCGCATGCACTAGCGCGCTCTCTCACGCACTTAGGTCCGAGTGCCCCAGAAGACGGCCGCTCCGTACTGCGCATGCACTAGCACACCCTCTCACGCACTTAGGTCCGAGTGCCCCAGAAGATGGCCGCTCCGTACTGCGCATGCACTAGCGCACCCTCTCACGCACTTAGGTCCGAGTGCCCCAGAAGACGGCCGCTCCGTACTGCACATGCACTAGCGCGCCCTCTTACGCACTTAGGCCCGAGTGCTCCAAAGACTTCTGAAGCCTCCCACGGCGGGAGATTTGAATGGAGGAGCCTGCGGTGGAACGCGGGGACAGTGAGAGGAGCGGGAATGCTCCATTGGATCCAGAGTCCTCCCTCGCCTTAGGTTAGTGTATGTTTTTTTTTTTGTTTTTTTTTTTATCGTTTCAGACTCACTTTAAACATTTAGTTACTGTGTACAGTAATGTAAATGCTTTACATCATATTTATCCTTGATCAATAATGCAATTTTAATTTTGTGAACAATTTTAATCTCTGAAGAGATCTTCTGTAAGTACCCCCGTCTGCCTATTGTTTACAGACTATTGCCTTTTCAGTAGCCTGTTCACTCATGACACTACCTCTAATATCTCTGCATTCCTGTGTGAGAGATTCACTCACATGACTTGTAGATCAGATCCTGTCATTGCTGTTTGCTGTCCCTCTTTTTCCTGTCTATACTGTATACCGCATACGTACACTGTACACCAGCTCTGATATTTCTACATCCCTGTGTGACAGCTTTACTCACAAGACTTGCACATCAGGTCTGATCATTGCTCTGTGCTGTCCTTCCTATTCTGTCTATACTGTATACTGTGTACGCCAGCTCTGATATCTCTGCACCTCTGTGTGACAGCTTTACTCACATGACTTGTAGATCAGGTCTGATCATTGCTCCTTTGCTCTGTGCTGTCCTTATTGTTCCTATCTATACTGTATACTTTATACATGAGCTGTAAAACCTGTGCATCCCTGTATGACAGCTTTACTAACATGACTTGTAAATCAGGTCTGATCATTGCTCCATTGCTCTGTGCTGTTCTTCCTGTTCCTGTCTATACTGTATACTTTATACATGAGCTGTAATACCTGTGCATCCCTGTATGACAGCTTTACTCACATGACTTGTAGATCAGGTCTGTTCATTGCTCTGTGCTGTCCTTCCAGTTCCTGTCTATACTGTATACTGTGTACTCTGTACACCAGCTGTGATATCTCTGCATCCCTGAGTGACAGCTTTACACACATGACTTGTAGATCAGGTCTGATCATTGCTCCATTGCTCTGTTCTGTCCTCCCTGTTCCTGCCTATACTGTATACTGTGTACACAGGATGAAGGAAACTTCTGAAAACAATTGTCTGTGAAAAGTTTCTTGCTGCATCAAGAATAAACCATATATAAACTTTATCCAGAAACACAGCCACCTTCTCTACACCCCAACTTATCTAAGACAGAAAATAGTCCTCCTGTGATCTGATGAATCAAAATTTTAAGTTATTATTATTTATATCGTGCCAACATCTTCTGCAGCGCTGTACAGAGTATATTATCTTGTCACTTAACTGTCCCTCAGAGAAGCTCACAATCTAATCCCTACCATAGTCCTATGTCTATGTATGCATTGTGTATGTATCGTAGTCTAGGGCCAAGTTAGGGGGAAGCCAATTAACTTATGTGTATGTTTTTGGGATGTGAGAGTAATCCGGAGTGGCCAGAGGAAACTCACACAGACACAGAGCACAGAACATACAAACTCCTTACGGATCCAGCGGATTGTTGACCTGGCTAGGATTCAAACTGGGAATCCAGTGTTGCAAGATTAGAGTACTGGGGGGTGGAGGCATTCAAAGATAGGTAACTAATGAGGTGAAACAAAAAATAATAATAAGGTGGAGGGCGGTGTCTTTACCACTCCAGGTGGAAGAATCCAAACCACAGGGTTAATGTAAAAATATTACATTATTTATTCGGCACAATTAAAAGGACAACGCATTTCACAGGTGCTTCTTCAGGTCAATACAAATGCCTTTAAAATACAGTCACAAGCATGGACGCCAGAAACTGCAGGACTGCAACCCACCGTTGTGAGTATAAATACTCTTATACTACAATCTAACATCTGATACCCCACAATACTGCACCATTTGGCTTCTGGTCTCTCCTTGTCATACAGGTGACCATGGTATTCCCACAGTGACAATCTTTTCTACTATGGGCTTGATTCACAAAAGGGTGCTAACTTAGTTAGTACGCCTAAAGCCCTTTAGGACGCGCAAAGTTTTGCGCGCTAAGTTAGCGCGCGCAAAGTTTAAGCAATGCGTGGTGCGCGCAAAACGTCCAACTGGATGCGACTAAAACGCTGCACCGGGTGCCTCTAAAACGTCGCACTGGGTGCGCCTGAAACGTCCGGTCCGACGTTTTGTGCACACCGTGCAGCGCTAAGCTTTGCGCGCAATCAATAAAAGCTTTGGCCGTGCTAACTGCTTAGCACCCTTTTGTGAATCAAGCCCTATATTTGCAAGAGTTAACCACTACGCCACCGTGCTGCACAACTTCTCGGAATTATTTTTGGGAAGTCATGGACATCATATTCTCTGGCCTTGTGCACAGTGAAAGAAAAAAACCTTTCCGCTTCCTTTTACTGGGCAAACGTGTCCAGTATGTGTCTGTAATTTTACTTATGTCCTGCTATCCAATGTAGGATATTGGCAATTATACAGATTTATTATACTATGCCCCTCTGTATCCCAACTCTCTATAGAACTCTCTAACAGCAGCCCACCCCCTATCTATTCTTAAAGAGACTCTGTAACAAATTTTTCAGCCTTATTTGTTCTATCCTATAAGTTCCTATACCTGTTCTAATGTGGTCTGTCTTACTGCAGCCTTTCCTAGTTGCACAGTGGCTGTATTATCTCTGTTATATAATCTAATCTTTCCTTTGTCAGCTTTGTCAGCTCAAGCTGGAATGTCCTGCTCTGCTTGTGATAGGAAGAAGCTATACACACCCTCTCCACGCCCCCTCCAGGCTCTGTATGAGTCACAGACTGAGCTTCTCTCAGCCTATCACATGCTGGTTAGCAGCCATGTCTTTTGTCTGTAAATACTGCCTAAAACTGGCAATTACAAGCCAGGATTGCAGCAGGGAGTGGCAGAAACAGCACAGAGGGGCCCAGGAGAACATAATAAATAGAATGGTATGCTTTTTATTGTAAGAATTTTAGAGTACAGACTCTCTAGTGCAGGGGTCCCCAACCACCGGCGGGTCTGTCCTCTCGCATCTCCCCCCCCCGCGGCCGCCGTTCATGTTACCTTGTGAGCGAGCGGACGCTTCCGGATTCCCCCAGGCGCCTCTCTCCTTCATGCAGCATCTCCGCTAACAGCGCATCTTGCGGAGGAGGGAAGGAGGCGGGGCAGCGGTTGCCATGGTGGTGGCGTAGCATATCGCCGCTACAGGAAGCCGCTGCCCCGCCTCCCTCCCTCCTCCGCAAGACGCGCTGCTGGTATCGGAGATGAGGCATGAAGGAGAGCGGCGCCTGGGGGAATCCGGAAGTGGCCGCCCGCTCGCTCACAAGGTAACATGAGCGGGGGCACCACCTACCCATACTAGGGCACTTTACTGGGCACATACTAGCCATGCTGGGCACTATACTAGCCACGCTGGGCACTATACTAGCTATGCTGGGCACTATACTAGCCATGCTGGGCACTATACTAGCCATGCTGGGCACTATACTAGCCATGCTGGGCACTATACTAGCCATGCTGGGCACTATACTAGCCACACTGGGCACATACTAGCCATGCTGGGCACTATACTAGCCATGCTGGGCACTATACTAGCTATGTTGGGCACTATACTAGCCATGCTGGGCACTATACTAGCCACGCTGGGCACTATACTAGCTATGCTGGGCACTATACTAGCCATACTGGGCACTATACTAGCCACGCTAGGCACTATACTAGCTATATTGGGCACTTTACTAGCTGTACTGGGGCACTACCTACCCATACTGGGACTATACTAGCTATACTGGTCACTATACTAGCTATACTGGGGCACCATACTGGGGTAACTATACTAGTCATACTGGGGCAACTAAACTACCTATACTTGGGCAACTATGCTAGCAATGCAGCTGCACTCCAGAACCCTCCCCACCCCGTGTAACCCGCTGCACTGTTCACTAGGTCGCGCACCCCACTCATCACCCCATAACAACACCCCCCCCTGGTCCCCCTGGAGAAAAATTTGGTCAGAAAGCGGTCCCCGGGCCGGAAAAGGTTGGGGACCCCTGCTCTAGTGAACCTAAAGTCAACAAAAAAAATTAGATTAACTCACCTGGGGCTTCTCTCAGCCCCCTGCAGACGATCGGTGCCCTCGCAGCCCCGCTCTGATGCTCCAGGACCCGCCGGCGAACACTTCCGGTTTGGCCGTCACCGGCCGACAGGCATGGGAACGCGAGTGATTGTTCGCGTTCCCAGCCTGTATATCGCCCCCTATGCTGCTATTGCGGCTAGGAGGCAAACTTCCAGACAGTGGATAAAGAGGGACCTTGCGCTGGACCGGTGGCATGTAGAACAGGGACCGGGAAGCCTCTGGTCCTCTTGTTTAGTGCTGAAGAAGAAGTAAACTTAGTGGTGGCACTACACTGGGGCACTTATCTATTTGTCATAAATATCTCACAATCCTTGCAAGTTCTCTTGTAATTAATGTATCTGGATGACACTTATATTTGCAAAAAAAAAATCTCTCTACCCTCTTCTGATTGTACATTCTAACATTGTCAGCTAACAGGAATAGAGTCTGAAGAAGAATTACCAGCTGAAAGCTTACTGTTTTTCTTTTAAAGAGAATCTGTATTGTTAAAATCGCACAAAAGTAAACATACCAGTGCGTTAGGGGACATCTCCTATTCCCCTCTGTCACAATTTCGCCGCTCCCCGCCGCATTAAAAGTGGTTAAAAACTGTTTTAAAAAGTTTGTTTATAAACAAACAAAATGGCCACCAAAACAGGAAGTAGGTTGATGTACAGTATGTCCACACATAGAAAATACATTCATACACAAGCAGGCTGTATACAGCCTTCCTTTTGAATCTCAAGAGATCATTTGTGTGTTTCTTTCCCCCTGCAGCTATCTTCCACTGAAGTGTCAGGCTGTTTCTTCCTGCAGAGTGCAGACAGCTCTGCCTGTATGTAATTCCTCAGTATGTGAAAGCCCAGCCAGCTCAGAGGAGGATTTATCCAGCTTGTAAAAGATAAGAGAGAAGAGAGAAGCTGTCCTAATCTAAATAGTACACAGGCAGTGTGCAGAGAGGGGCCTGGAGGGGGGAGATGTATCACAGAACCACAACACTGAAGAACTTGGCAGCCTTCCAGACACAGGCTGACAAGTCTGACAAGAGAGAGATAAGTTGATTTATTACAGAGATGGTGATAGTAGAACGTGCTGCAGTAAACCAGAGGACATTAGAATAGCTTTTGGAACTTGTAGGATGATAAAAAACAGGATGAAATTTTTGTTACGGAGTCTCTTTAAATTAGCCAATAAGCTTGTACTTTACAGGCAGGAAGTTTTAAATCAGGATTATAATCCTGTCTGTAAAATACATGCTCTAGTCTCCAGCAATGCTTAGCTACTAAGAAAAGTAATTACACACACAGTGTCTCTCCCTCCTGCCTCTTTCCCCTCCCTTTGCTTGTAGAACCGTCAGAGACAGGCTGGGGGCTGGAATGATTTGTCTGTGATCTGTCCACACAGGAGCAGCTTGCTAGCAAGTACGTCTTAAAGCATGCCAGCAAACTAGCCAAGTACATCTGTAGGTCACTTTTCTTCCATAATAGCACCATAATTTGGATAATCTGCTCTGCTCAAAAGCCTCTGAGTTCTGTTTGTGATGTTTATATTTGGTTCCTATCATTGCTGAACTAGTTAGCCTTAAAAACAAAAAAAAACAAAAAAACAAGTTAGCCAGAAAAAAATATCTAAAGCTCGCCATACAAACATCGATTTTAATCACACAAAATGGGCCCCACCAGTCAGCCATAACCGCCCCTCCATTGGACCCCCCCCCGGTAAAAAAATTGAAGCTGGAATCGCAACATAACCCAAAAATAGCTTAACAGAATATGTTAAAGAATAACGTTTGCTCTGAGTTCAATCATACAACATGAACAGCACATTATAAAGTACAGTATATAGCAAACATCACTGGTACAATATCTGATCCGTACAAATAACCTCATACAGCGTACAATAAAATTCATCCAAGATGGTCAAACAATGTAATCACTTTTTTTTTATTTTTTATTATCAGCAAGTTTTAAAGAGACACTGAAGCGAAAAAAAATATATGATATAATGAATTGGTTGTGTACTATGAATAATTACTAGAAGTTTAGCAGCAAAGAAAATATTCTCATATTTTTATTTTCAGGTATATAGTGTTTTTGCTAACATTGCATCATTCTCTAATATGTGCAGATTACACAACACTCAGCATTCAAAATGATTATTTCAGAGCAGTCTGTGAACTAATGACCTCTCCTCTAGCAGAGGAAAAGTAAATAGTTCAATAACACTTGAGATAATAAAAGTCAGATAACAGCCCTCTCCATGACTTTGAAAGTCGCAGAGCTTAATGGCTTTTTTGCATAGAGATAACAACTGGAGTTTCTTAACTCTTCCTGTACTGGAAACAATTACACTGATGTATCTGATCTTAATGTTTTATTTCTTAGCTGTACTACACATACAAATCATAATATCATCATTTTTTTTTCACTTCAGTGTCTCTTTAATGAAGGATACAAGAAACAAAAACACTCCAGGAAGTCAGCGGAATGCAATAATAATCCTCACTTTCCTATCCAATAAAGGGGCCCATACACCTAACAATTTTCCCGCACAGTGATCGAAACGGCCGTGAAATTGCCGCGCACACCGCTGACAGAACGATGGATTTCCGTCCGAAATCCATCGTTCCCGTCGACTCCCATCGATCCATCCGTGCGAAAGATTTTTCTCGATCGCCGGCGGGTCGGGAGTGCGTCGATAGCGGCGTTTGAATGCCCGATGACCGACGCAATACAGCGGAGATACATTACCTGCTCCGCCGCCGTGAGTCCCCGCTGTCACCTCCTGGCTCCCGGCTGGCATCTTTTCCGTATCACGGCATCCGGCATAACTTCCTGTGTCACTGCAGTGACAGCGGAAGTACAAATAGAGGGCGCTCTATTTGAACTTCCGCTGTCACTGGAGTGACAGAAAGTTATACGCGGATGCCGGATGTGTGATGCGGAAGGTGATGGGAGAAGATGCCAGCCGGGAGCCGATGCGGAGAAGATGCCGGGACCAGGCGGAGAGGAAGACATCGGGGACCAGGGGACTCGCGCCAGTCGGATCATGTAATGTATGCGGGGGGGCGGACAGCAGCGGCAGCTCCACAGATTGTGATCAGTTTCAGGCTGAAATCGGTTCACAATCTGTTTACAGTAAAGGTAGCCATACGATCCCTCTCTGATCAGATTCGATCAGAGAGGGATCTATCTTTTGGTCGAATCTGATGGCAAATCGACCAGTGTGTGGCCACCTTAAGAATCTGTATTGACAAGAGCTGGTCAAAGAGATGGACAAAAAGTAGGGATAATAAAAATTGCACCCTGCAGGAAGAAAACACAGAGACAACAGGAGCCCAAATGGTGCAGTATGTCACAGTACCAGAAGCCTGTAAAATATGCGAATGTATTATACTCACAAAGGTGGGTTGCAGAAGGGCAACCGACCACTAGAAGCAGGTGGAGATGTATAACCCCGCCTCCACTCGGGTGACCAGACAGAGCTGGTGATGGTCGCACTCTTGGTAAAAAGCAAACCTCAAATGACCTAAATTGGTCAAAGAGGGTTGATCCCCCTCCAAAAGGAAGGTGAAGGCACAGGATAAAACTGGCGACGCGTTTCGTGGGTGCATACCCACTTCCTCAGGCCAAATAGCAGTGCCTAATAGTGCTTGTAGCCACAAATAAGGCGCCTTATTTGTGGCTACAAGCACTATTAGTCACTGCTATTTGGCCTGAGGAAATGGGTATGCACCCACGAAACGCGTTGCCAGTGCAATAAAATTCTATTAATACGTGAATTTGTCTTCATTGAGGTACGCCACCTCACTTTTTTCATTTTATTTGTTTTTAACGTATTTTATCTGCTCTGGGCGCCTCTTCCCCCTTTACCTTGGTCAAAGAGATGCTAAGAACTGCGGCTTGCATTCAGATTGTAGGAGGCTTGGAATTGGGAAGAAGGAAATTTGGGCCCCTGAGGTTAATGGATGATTTGGGGCTACACCATAGGCGCTAATGCAAACATCGGCTATTGGGCGCCAAAAAGGAATTGGGGCGCCCAATAAATATAGTTTTGCAAATAACGTTTTTCAAATTATAGTTTTTGAAATAATTTTCGTTTGGATAAAATTAGAATATTATAGTTTTTAAAGTTTTGATCATTTTGAAAAGTATAACGTTATAGTTACTGAAATTTTTGTTCTTTTGTATTTAAATGTTTTTCTTTTTTGATGCACGCGGTTTTAGGGTTAGGAGTCAAGAAGGGGGGTTTTAGGTTTAGGTAGGTGTCAGGAAGTGTGGTTTTAGAGTTAGGCGTCAGGAAGGGGGGATTTAGGGTTAGACGTCAGGAAGGGGGCTTTAGAGTTAGGCATCAGGAAGGGGGGATTTAGGGTTAGGCGCCAGGAAGGGGGGTATTAGGGTTAGGCATCAGGAAGGGGGGTTTTAGGGTTAGGTAGGCATCAGGAAGTGGGGTTTTAGGGTTAGGCGTCAGGAAGGGGGGTTCTATGGTTAGGTAGGTGTCAGGAAGTGGGGTTTTAGGGTTAGGCATCAGGAAGGAGGGTTTTAGGGTTAGGCATCAGGAAGGGGGGGTTTAGGGTTAGGTAGGCGTCAGGAAGGGGGGTTTTAGGGTTAGGCATCAGGAAGAGGGGTTTTAGGGTTAGGCATCAGGAAGGAGGGTTTTAGGGTTAGGCATCAGGAAGGGGGTTTTAGGGTTAGGTAGGCGTCAGGAAGGGGGGTTTTAGGATTAGGCATCAGGAAGGAGGGTTTTAGGGTTAGGCATCAGGAAGGGGGGTTTTAGGGTTAGGTAGGTGTCAGGAAGGGGGGTTTTAGGGTTAGGCATCAGGAAGGGAAGGTCTTAACCACTTTCTCCTCCTGGACGTAGAGCTACATCCAGGAGAACATGTGCACTCCCGCAGCCGATCGCGCATGTGTACGCGTGCTCCCGGCCGTGGATCGTCAGCCCAGGAATCAATGAATCGGGCCATGGTGCCCGATCACTGATTCCTCTCCCCGCAGAAAAAGCAACAGCTTCTCTCAGAAGCCTCCTACGCCCCCCTACATCCCTCGAAGTGTACATGCTACGCTTAGAGTGACGTCATGTAAACAAACCTAAGATTGCCATCTTGTGGCCAAAAAGTAAAACTACATCTACATTAAAAAAAAAAAAAAACATAAATATACATTTAAAAAAATTACTATTTACATCCCACCCTCCCAAAAATACCCAAATAAAATGTTTAATAATAATAAAAAAAACATTATAATAAAAAAACACATAAATATTTACCTAAGGGTCTAAACTTTTTAAATATCTATGTAAAGATGAAATATTTCAAATTTTTTTAATTATAAGCTTGTAAATAGTGATGGATGCAAAACGGAAAAAATTGCACTTTTATTTCCAAATAAAATATTGTCGCCATACATTGGGATAGGGACATAATTTAAACGTTGTAATAACCGGGACAAATGGGCAAATACAATATGTGGGTTTTAATAATGGAGGCATGTATTATTTTAAAACTATAATGGCCGAAAACGGAGAAATAAATTTTTTTTCCGTTTTTTTCTTATTCTTACTGTTAAAATGTATTTACAGTAAGGTAGCTCTTAGCAAAATGTACCACCCAAAGAAAGCCTAATTGGTGGCGGAAAAAACAAGATGTAGATCAGTTCATTGTGATAAGTAGTGATAAAGTTATAGGCTAATGAATGGGAGGTGAACATTGCTCGGATGCATAAAGTGAAAACGACTGAGGGCTGAAGTGGTTAAAGTTAGGTGTCAGTGTTTTAGGGTTAGGTATCTGGAAGAGGATTAGGGTTAGGCGTCAGGGAAGGGGAGTTTTAGGATTAGGTGTATGGAAGGGGAGTTTATGGTTAGGCGTCAGGGAGGGAGGTTTTAGGGTTAGGCGTCAGGAAGGGGGTTTTAGGGTTAGGCGTCAGGAAGGGGGTTTTAGGGTTAGGCGTCAGGAAGGCAGGTTTTAAGGTTAGGCGTCAGGAAGGGAGGGTTTTAGGGTAAGGCATCAGGAAGGGGGGTATTAGGGTTAGGCGTCAGGAAGGGGGGTTTTAGGGTTAGGCGTCAGGAAGGGGGGTTTTAGGGTAAGGCATCAGGAAGGGAGGATTTAGCATTAAGCATCAGGAAGGAGGGGTTAAGGGTTGGGCGGAAGGAAGGGGGGGGGGGGGTTCCGTTTAGCGATTAATGTCTAAACTGCTGGCAACTAAAGTGAATACACCCCTAAACAGTGGTGCTCATCTGAGCTAGGATATCCGAGATACTCGGATATCCTAGCTCTTTTTTCACTATTCGAGCTCGAATACCGAGCTCGAATAGTATTAGCTATCCGGTCTGTGCTATCCGAGCGCACTGGGATAGCAAGCAGCTATCTGGAGATATCCTAGCTATCCGAGCTCGGATAGCGTCACCAGCTCGGATAGCGTCACGTCAGACGTCACCTCGAGTCCTCACAAGCGAATCAGAGGGCTCCCAGCCCTCTGACTGCAGCCAATCACAGAGGGGGAGCCTGGCCAAGCCCCCCTCTATAAATAGCGGGCGCCATGTTGCCTCACTCGTCCTGCTTGTGACTTACTGACTGATTGTACTGAGAGACTGCTCCAGTGCTTTTTGTCTGTGTGCAAGTGCATTTATATTGTTCTAAACCTAGCGTTTTTACACTCCAACACTTGATATTCAACTGTATTGCTTTGTATTGTAGATAGATTGTATTTTAGGCAGTTTAGTTTGTGTGATTAGGGACTAGGGAGAGAGACTGTCACTGGTGCTGCTGCAGCTGCAGCCAGCAGCTAGGCCCTGTGCCTAGGCAAGGCAGCCTGCCCTGCTCTGTGCTCTAGTCTCTACCTTACCTGTGCTCTCACCTGTCCTATTCTACTGTACTACTTCTGTGTTAGATAGATTTGTACTATTTTGTAGTTAGCAAGGCCCAGCTTTACTACTATACCTGTCCGGCTGTATCTGCTCTCTGTAATCTAGTCACACCTGTTCTATTATTTAGCTAGATTCTTCTATTGTTTAGTTAGTACTGTAGTGTACTCTAGTCTGTGTATAGGGACCGTCCGTCACCGCGTTACCTAGGGTCTTTGTGTGCGCAGTGCACGTCTGCGCTGTCTGCACCCTCTCGTTAGTGCTACACCCGTCCTATTGTTTATATTACTTCTATTGTGTATTCTCTGACTTGTACTGTACTGTAGTCTGTGTATAGGGACACCGTCAGTCAGCGTCAGCTAGGGTCTTTGTGTGCGCAGTGCGCACTCTCTCATTAGCGCTACACCGATCTCTGCTGCAGAGTACACCTGTCCGTCACCTCACACACCCACCACCACCACCAGTCCCACCCCATTAAAGTACCCCACTTGTCCCACCCGCCTATACATAACTTTTTTTTTTCATTTGTATAATATTAAAAATATACGATATCTGGCACTGGCAGCCGCGGTTTGGGCAGGGGCAGCAAGGGCATCGGCAAGAGAGGAGGTCGTGGGCGTGGCAGCCGCGCCACCACCACCACCATGCGCAGTTCTGCGTCTGCACCAGTGGCTATTGCGCCATTATCCACTGGCCGTGGACGCCTTGGCCGCCCAACAGCTGGGAGTCACGCTGCAGAGACACAGCAGCAGCAGCAGCGTGTGGCGCAGATGTTCCACCGCCAGGTTGTAGCTGTCCTATTGAGGAGAAGGACGCAGACTCTGGTGGAACTGATGGTGGATGAGCAGGCCACCATTAGCTCTGGAACAGAGTCCTCCACCCCCGCCACCACTCCTGTTCGCAAGAGCAGCAGCAGCCGCCCAGCACTGCCTGGGGGAGAGAAGGAGGAGTGCAGTTCTCCAGCCCCAGTGGGCAACACCAGCACCCTGTCACTCAGCACCTTCTTATCCCCAAGCACAGCGGGGCTATGGAGTGCTGTTGCGGCAGAATTGGCAATGGAGGAGGAAGAAATGCTGATGGGCACTTTGGGGGATGATGCTTTGGACAGTCAGACAGTGGTGACTGTCCCTCAGCCCATGCATGCAGAAGGGGAGTTTGTGGGGTCATCCCAGCAGGACATGTTTGCGGAGGGGGAGGATGATGATGACAGGGTGAAGGACAGAGACTGGGTGGCAGATCCTGAGGATGTCATCAGCTCTGAGGAGGAGGATGCGTCTGTGGGCCTTGCTAGAAGGATCAGCGTCGCAGGCATAGGCAGGATCAGAAGTGGGCGTAGTATGCAGGCCACACAGGGTGCTGATCCGGAGGCGGAGAGTTCTGCCAGTGCCACCAGCTGCACCAAGAACCCCCCCCAACCACCACAGGGAAACCAGCGGCAGCAGCACCTTCCAGCCGAAGGGGCAACTTCACCTCCCCAATTTGGAATTATTTCACCCTGCCATATGTGGAGTGCAAGTATGCCACCTGTAACCAGTGCCGCCAGCAGCTCAGCAGAGGGAAGGAGCCCTCTGCGTACGGCACCACATCTCTGGTCAACTATCTGGCAGGGAAACACTTTCATGAGCATGAGGAGTTCATGAAGTTGAAGGAAGCTGGCAGTGGCAGTGGCAGACCCGCCACCACTGCGAAGCCGTCGGCAGCAGCCACCCGCCCTCCTCCACCTCCTTCAGCAGCACCAGCAGGAGTGCATCAGAAACGCACTGCTCCTCCTCCATCTGCAACTCCTGCCACCGACACTGAGGCCTGTTCTGGCAGCCAGTCCTCAGTGGCCTCCTCTGCTTCCTCCACTGATTCCCGCACCAGCAAAAGGCGTCGCCAGACCATGCTCAGCGACACCTTCCAGGGGGTGGTCAGGGTTCTGCCTCCCAGCAGCCGTCGCGTGCGTCAGCTGAACAGCTTGCTGATACGGGCCATGTGCTCCCAACTCCTGCCTTATTCCCTTGTGCAGGAGGGGAGCGACATGCGTGCGCTCCTGATGTGTGCAGCCCCCGATTGGCCAATCCCCAGCCGACATTATTTCGCACGCACGGCCATCCCTGCACTTCACCGCTCTGAGATGGCCAATGTCGGGAGAGGGCTGGAGCACGCGGTGGGTCAACGGGTCCATGTCACCATGGACTCGTGGCGCAGCTGGTTTGGGACAGGCCACTATCTGTCCTTCACCGCGCATTTGATCAGCTTGGTGGAAGGGGGTGAGGAGGGGGGGAGCAGCATCGGGCACTGTCAGAGCAGCAGCAGCAACAACACAGTGGGTGGTGCCACCATGCAGGATCAGCGGAATTGCAGCAGGTTCCTCTGATCCGCTTCCATCCTCCGGCACACCAGCCCAAACCCCCCGCCTCAGCAGCAGCGTGAAGCCCCACCACTGCCAAGCGCTGCTGGAATTGGTCAGTCTGGGGAAGACCAAACTGACGGCAAACCATGTCCTGGCCAAACTCTGAGAGCAGGAGAGGAATTGGCTGACCCCCAGAGGCCTCAGAGTCGGAGAGGTGGTGTCCGACAATGGGGCAAACCTGGTTGCTGCAATCAGCAGGGGAGACCTGACCCACATCCCCTGCCTGGCGCACGTCCTGAACCTGGTAGTCCAAAAGTTCCTGCGGACCTACCAGGGGATGGACCGACTCCTTGAGGCGGCAAGGAAGGTTGTGCGTCATTTCCGGCACTCGCCTGCAGCCGTAGCGAGCCTGGAAGAGGTGCAGAAGGAGCTGCACCTGCCACAGCACCGGCTCATGATCGATGTTCCAACTCGCTGGAACTCCACCCTGGCGATGTTGGAGCGTCTGGTTGAACAGAGGCAGGCTGTCAGCCAGTACCTTGCACGAGCAACAGTTGCCTCCATCACTGCAACTGGGCGTGCCGCCACCAACCTCCCGTCCATCATCTCCACGGAGGACTGGGGGCACATGCAGCAGGTGTGCTCAGTCCTGGCACTCTTCCTGCAGGCCACCAACATGGTAAGCAGGGACCATGCAATGGTGTGCGAGTGGGTCCCCTTGGTGTGTGTGCTGGACAGGGCTCTGTATGCACTGCTGGAAGAGGGAGCGGCAGCCTTGGACCAGCAGGAGCTGCAGGCAGCTTCACAGGCCACCTCTGAGGAGGAGGGCTTGGAGTTGGTGGAGGTCCCTGACCTTGCTGCTGATGAGGGGGAGCAGCAGAGTGCAGCTGGACTGGTGCGGGGGTGGAGAGAGGATGAGGTGGAGGAGGCAGAGGAGGACAGCACTGTCGGCTCTGCGGCTGCCGATGACGTGATGCCGATGACTCTTCCCAATGGCAGCGCACATGCTGAGGTGCCTGCGCAAGGACCCAAGGGTCATCCAGATGAAGCAGAGGGAGGACATCTGGATCTGCATGATGCTGGACCCACGTCTGAAGGGGAAGCTCAGCCAGTTCCTGCCTGCAGGAGGAGACCGTGCGCAACAAATGAGGGATTTGCAGCTGTTCCTTGTTGAGCGCTTGGAGGAAGCCTTCCCTCAGACATCCACCCCCACTGTCCAGCCAGCACAGAGGCAGCAGCAGGTGCCTGCATCCACCAGCAGCAAGCGCACGCGCACCACAGACCTGCTGTCTCTGACTAACGAGCTCTACATGAGTGTAGAGCTGCCATGGACTAGAGAGGAGGTGCCTGCAGCAGCATCCTTCTCCAGTCACAGGCAGCGCTTGACCCGCATGGTGGCTGACTACATGGGGTCCTTCAGCGGGCTTGACAGCGTTGCCCCTGTTGATCCCATGGAGTATTGGGTCAAGCACCTGCCGATCTGGAGCGAGCTTGCGCAGTACGCCCTGGAAGTGCTCTCCTTCCCCCCTACCAGCGTAGTGTCAGAGCGTTACTTCACTGCAGCCGGTGGAGTCGTCACTGAGAAGCGATCTCGTCTGTCTCACAAGTCTGTGGACAGACTGACGTTTCTCAAAATGAACCAGGCTTGGGTGGAAGGCGAATTCCTGGCCCCTGTTGTCGGCGAGAGGGGGACATGAAGTGGCGCACACACATTACACCTGCTGCTGCTGTATTTCTTCCTGCTGTCTGTGTCTCCACTGCCAGGGAACACATTACAAGGTGCTGCTGCCCATGCGCCACCAGCTTTTACGCTCAAAAATAGCTGCCTGCCCTGCATTATTTATTTTGAAAAAAAAAATTGTAATTATTTTAGAGGTGTCCGGGTTGAAAACTGTGCTGTCCCAATTGTGCATTGGACACAATGTGGGCTTCACGACCGCTGTCTGGAACCTCATGCTGTTTATTTACGGCCCTGGTACCACCGCTAGGAACCAGGGCCTATTATGTCTCGCTGCCTGCCCTCCTGCCTGCTGCTAGTCTGCCACACACTCAACCTCCTCACGCTGCCTGCTGTTGTATTTCCTCCTGCTGTCTGTGTCTCTACTGCCAGGGAACACATTACAAGGTGCTGCTGCCCATGAACCACCAGCTATTACGCTCAAAAATAGCTGCCTGCCCTGCATTATTTATTTTGAAAAAAAAATTGTAATTATTTTAGAGGTGTCCGGGTTGAAAACTGTGCTGTCCCAATTGTGCATTGGACACAATGTGGGCTTCACGACCGCTGTCTGGAACCTCATGCTGTTTATTTACGACCCCCTGTACCACCGCTAGGAGCCAGGGCCTATTATGTCAGTCACATCACACTGCCTGACATTCACACTACTCCTCCTCCTGAAGCTGCATTGAGCTTCTGCTGTCTGTGTGCTGCTACCACTGCCAGGGAGAACAGAAGAAGAACTATTTTTTCTGCTGCCACCCACTCTCCTACCAGCTATTAAATTTACCACACTACAACTTGCAACTACTTCCTCCTCATGCTGATGTCTGTGTTTTACCACCGCCAGGGTACACAGAAAAAGGCGCTGTGGCTTGCAATGTGCCACTACCTATTATGCCATCAACACAAATATAACTATGGTGTTGTTATTAAAATAAAATATTTCCACAAATGAAGTAAAAAAAAAAAAATTACAAAAGAAAAGAAAACCAAGACACATAATATAAAGATAGAGAAGAAGATATAGAAGAAGAAGATATAGATGAAGAAGATATAGAAGAAGAAGAAGAAGATATAGAAGAAGAAGATATAGAAAAAGAAGAAGATATAGAAGAAGAAGAAGAAGATATAGAAGAAGAAGAAGATATAGAAGAAGAAGAAGATATAGAAGAAGAAGATATAGAAGAAGATATAGAAGAAGAAGAAGAAGAAGATATAGAAGAAGAAGATATAGAAGAAGAAGAAGAAGAAGATATAGAAGAAGAAGAAGAAGATATAGAAGAAGAAGAAGAAGATATAGAAGAAGAAGAAGATATAGAAGAAGAAGAAGAAGAAGATATAGAAGAAGATATAGAAGAAGAAGAAGAAGAAGAAGAAGAAGAAGATATAGAAGAAGAAGATGAAGACGACGTAAATGAAGACTTCCAACAACCATTTTGGACACACCTTCTCATGCAAACACTTTTCATGAAGTTAATTTACTATTTTTGATACCTTTTTTATAATTACTACATCACCACATAATCACTTGATGTTTTTCTTCATAAAAAAGGTGGTTTCATGCATCATTGACCTCCAATACAAGTTTTAAAAGCTATTTAAGGCCAGCTCGAATATTTTACTCGAATACAGACTCGGATAGTGACGTCGGATATCCGAGGTCGAATCGGATATTCGATTAACTCGAGTATTGAACTTCGAGTGAATTCGGATAGTTTAGTATCCAAATTCGACCAAACTCGAATAGGATAATGAGGTATCCGAGCAACACTACCCCTAAATGAAGAATGTCAGAATTCTGCCCTATTACACTTTCTCCCTCCCTGGGGTCATGTGACTCGTTAGTGTTACAAGGCCTCAGGTGTGAATGGGGAGGAGGTGTGTTACAATTGGCATTATCCCAGGTAGATGTATGTGTGCTGGCAGCATTGCTGCAGTGGTTTAAGGGGTGGTGGGAGTCAACCTGTCAGCGCGCAGACCAGTAGACACCCACTGCACCAAATTGGTCTGCATAGTTGTCATCCCAGAAGGAAGCCTCTTCTAAAGACGATGTACAAGAAAGCCCACAAACTGTTTGCTGAAGACAAGCAGACTAAGGACATGGAATGTGGTCTGATGTGTCCAAGATGAATGTATTTGCTTTAGATGGGAGTGTCATGGTTTGGTCCTAAAGGGGATTGTGTTGACATTCGCCCAGAAATGTATAACATTTTTAAAAAATTATTAAAATAATAAAAATAAGGTAAGAGACTGCTTACCTAAACATGAATGTGTAAGCCTGCATGTTCAAAAAATAATTTTACTGCACAAGAAAGACAACGCGTTTCGTGAGCTACAATCAGCCCATGAGGCGGGGTGAGGCGGATTCCTCAGGCGGCAGAAGTGGGGGGGAGGGGGCAGCGCCAGTCTGGCTGTGTGTGGGGGGGCTGCCGAGCTGGAGGGGGTAGCAGGCAGGAAGGGGGCAAGGGGCACAGCTGTACTGTACAGTGGGCGGCATTGCAGGAAGTGATGAGAGGTGGAACGCACGCTGGAACACGGAAGGAGGTGAGTCATCACTTCCCCGCCGGCTGCCTACTTACATAGTAGTAATAGCTGGAGGGGGAGAGCGGACAGGGGGACCCAGGTGAGGGGAGGTCCACCGACCCACCTTCCCACCACTGTGCCCGCTGCCCCCCTTCCTGCCTGCTGCCACTTCCAGGCTACTTATACTGGGGGCAATTGTACAACCTATCGGGGGAGGCGCATCTTCACAAGTTTGCCGCAGGTGGCAAAAAGTCTAGAACAGGCCTTGGCTACAATCCCACCTCCTTCCTCCCTGACACCTAACCCTTAAACCCCCCCACCTCCGCACAAACAACCCACCTAATGCCTAACCCTTAAACCCCTCCCCCCTGCACAAACGACCTACCTAGCGCTTAACCCCCCTCCCCCGCAAAAACTACCTACTAACACCTAATCCTTAAACCTCCCTCCATACAAACAGGGGCGTTTCTAGGGTCCTTGGAGATCAGTGGCACCTGTGGGCACCAGGTGGAGAGGCGTGCGCCGCGGCAAAAATGGGCGTGGCCATGCGGTGAGTGGGCGTGGCCATGGGTGGGGCCAAATGTACATGAACTTAGCAGCGGTGTAAGCTACGGATAACGGGCCTGCCCATCGAAATATTGGACGGAGCCCCCTGTCCTTTATTTCGATCATTTACAATCAGTATAGGCATAGATCAAAGATGTATACGCACATACAATTTTGATTGGTCAATCACTGACCCCCAATTTCCCACCCCCGTGCAGTAAGTGGGCCAACAGACAATGAATTTTATGAACAGAGCTAAAATTGGCTAATCAAAATTGTATGTGTGTACCAGGCTTTACAGCTAATACTGTACATACTGAAAGTAGCAGGGATCAGCATACAATACAGCTGGTTTACAATCAATGAAGGCACAGAGTAACACCTTACACTGTACAAACTGGAGGTAAATCAGCACACAGTGCAAGCACTAGAGAACAGCGTATACTGTACATACTGTAGGCAGCAGAATTCAGCACACTGCAGCTAGCGTGCCAAAAATATGACGATCACGTTGTGCGGCGTGCTTATCGCGCCGCACCAAAAAATGGGTGGGCCATGGACCAGAATATAGGTGTGGTAACGGGTGGAGACAAATTTACATGAACCTAGCAATGGTGGGACATCAGATTAGGACAGTGGTGGCGAACCTTTTGGAGGCCGAGTGCCCAAACTGCAACCCAAAAGTCACTTACCGGTATCTATCGCAAAGTGGCAACAGCAATTTAAACTAAATACTGTACAAACGTTTTAACTCATACATGAACATTATGGAAAATCCAAGTTGAAAATAAACTGTGAAGATAAACAATTTCATCCATCCTACTCCTGAAAAATGTATTCAATTTTTTAGAACCTCCCAGTTTTACTTTCTGTTTTAAAACGCTAAAAAAGTAGGTTTAATGCTATTGTCTCATATGATAAGGATTCAGCTTTTCCCATAGTCTCGCAGTTAGCAATCATGTGACCCCCAACAAGACATATTCAGCAATCATGAGGCCCCCAACAAATCAGGAGGCCCCCAACAAGACAAATTCAGCAATCATGAGGCCTCCAACAAATCATGAGGCCCCCAACAAGACAAATTCAGCAATCATGAGGCCCCCAACAAGACAAATTCAGCAATCATGAGGGCCCCCAACAAATCATGAGGCCCCCAACAAGACAAATTCAGCAATCATGAGGCCCCCAACAAATCATAAGGCTCTCAACAAGACACATTCAGCAGTCATGAGGCACATAAATAGACAGCATTTCACATAAATAGGCAGAATGCCCCCTTAATATGGTAGCCCCCCCAAGTTAGGTAGTGAGTGACAGGGACCCCCAGGTTAGCTAGTGAGTGACAGGCGCCTCCAGTTAGGTAGTGAGTGACAGGGAGCACCTTTAGGTAGTGAGTGAGTGCCAGGGAGCCCCTTTAGGCAGTGAGTGAGTGACAGGAAGCCCCTTTAGGCAGTGAGTGAGTGCCAGGGAGCCCCTTTAGGCAGTGAGTGAGTGCCAGGGAGCCCCTTTAGGCAGTGAGTGAGTGACAGGGAGCCCCTTTAGGCAGTGAGTGAGTGACAGGGAGCCCCTTTAGGGAGTGAGTGAGTGACAGGGAGGCCCTTTAGGGAGTGAGTGAGTGACAGGGAGGCCCTTTAGGGAGTGAGTGACAGGGAGGCCCTTTAGGAAGTGAGTGAGTGCCAGGGAGCCCCTTTAGTGAGTGAGTGAGTGCCAGGGAGCCCCTTTAGTGAGTGAGTGCGTGCCAGGGAGCCCCTTTAGTGAGTGAGTGCGTGCCAGGGAGCCCCTTTAGTGAGTGAGTGAGTGAGTGACAGGGAGCCCCTTTAGGGAGTGAGTGAGTGACAGGTAGCCCCTTTAGGGAGTGAGTGAGTGACAGGGAGCCCCTTTAGGCAGTGAGTGAGTGACAGGGAGCCCTTTTAGGGAGTGAGTGAGTGACAGGGAGCCCCTTTAGGGAGTGAGTGAGTGCCAGGGAGCCCCTTTAGGGAGTGAGTGCCAGGGAGCCCCTTTAGGGAGTGAGTGCGTGCCAGGGAGCCCCTTTAGGGAGTGAGTGCGTGCCAGGGAGCCCCTTGAGTGAGTGAGTGCGTGCCAGGGAGCCCCTTTAGGGAGTGAGTGAGTGCCAGGGAGCCCCTTTAGGGAGTGAGTGAGTGCCAGGGGAGCCCCTTTAGGGAGTGGGTGAGTGCCAGGGAGCCCCTTTAGGGAGTGAGTGCCAGGGAGCCCCTTTAGGGAGTGAGTGCGTGCCAGGGAGCCCCTTTAGGGAGTGAGTGAGTGCCAGGGAGCCCCTTTAGGGAGTGAGTGAGTGCCAGGGAGCCCCTTTAGGGAGTGAGTGAGTGCCAGGGAGCCCCTTTAGGGAGTGAGTGAGTGCCAGGGGAGCCCCTTTAGGGAGTGAGTGAGTGACAGGGAGCCCCTTTAGGGAGTGAGTGAGTGACAGGGAGCCCCTTTAGGGAGTGAGTGAGTGCCAGGGAGCCCCTTTAGGGAGTGAGTGAGTGCCAGGGGAGCCCCTTTAGGGAGTGAGTGAGTGACAGGGAGCCCCTTTAGGGAGTGAGTGAGTGCCAGGGAGGCCCTTTAGGGAGTAAGTGAGTGACAGGGAGCCCCTTTAGGGAGTGAGTGAGTGCCAGGGGAGCCCCTTTAGGGAGTGAGTGCGTGCCAGGGAGCCCCTTGAGTGAGTAAGTGAGTGAGTGAGTGACAGGGAGGCCCCCCCTCTAGCCGCCGCCGCCGCTCCCCCCCCTACCTCTCAGCAGACCTCAGGATCAGCGGCGACCCGACCAGATGTACGAGCGGGCGCTGGACGCACCCGCTCGATATTCGGAAGTGATGTCACTTCCGCATATCAGTGCGGGCGCTGGGTCCTAGCGCCCGCACGATTGGTCGCTGGCTCGCCGCCTGATCCTGAGGTCTGAGACTGTCAGTGACGCGGCGGCTGGAGGGAGCCGCTGAGTCTTGACAGAGGGGGCGGCCGGGCGGAGATCCGTGGCACCCCAGGAAAGATTGGGGGCACGTGCCCCCCTAAAACAGGGCTAGCGACGCCCCTGCATACAAACTACCTACCTAAAAGACCTAACCCTTAACACCTCTTCCCTCAACTACCTACCTAACGCCTAATCACCCGGCCAACCTCCCACCGCTTTGCCAACCACCGACCCCCGAATTCTCGGGCACCACCGTATGTGCGTTGAGCCATAATTTGGGTGCTCAGTAAATAGCGTGCGCTCATATTTCCGGTCCGGGACACAAATACCGCTAAAATACATTGGCGCCTATGGCAGTGCCCAATCAGTCAACTTGCCACATGAGCCCAAATTTTACTGCCTTGAGAAAAGTGCTGCTACCCCGCAGAGACACAATTGATTTTTTAGCCAAAGCCCGACAGGCCAGGAATCAAAACTCAAAGGACCTTCTTCATTTTTTTGGTCTCCTCTCCTGCACTTTCATCCAAACATTTTGGAGTTTGTCTGCCTGAATCTGAAAACTAACCCCCCCCCCTCCCCCCCCCCACACACACACACTTTTTTTTCTCTTTTCCTCTCTCCAAAGTAATAACTGATAGAGCCGTTGTTATATTTTAATGGAAATGTGCAGAAGATAGGAGGATGGCTTCTCTCCAGTCCCAGAATCATCACACATTGCTGCTTCTCTAAAACCCAGCAGTCTCTGTAATAATTCCTCCCGCGTTGCGTTTGGAAGCGACGTGCCACCTCCTCCCGTTCTCTGAAGTCTGGCTCCGTACCGAGCTGCGAAGGACTGTGACTTCATATGAGTCCCACAACTAAAAGGCCTCTTGGGTCCAGCACACTTTTCCTTAAACTGGAGAAAATTGGCACGTTCCCAGTGGTATCGGGCTTCTCGTCCCTGCAGGCGTCTGGCAGCCATTTCAGATCTTCCTTCCTTGGGTTTGCGTCGTCCCTCCACCCGCGCCTCTAAATAGCAGTGAGGAAGTGGAGCAGGCGGGATGTGTTCTCATGAATTAATCAGACCCGCTCGGGGGATGCATTATTGAAGCTCTCTGGATAGTTCTTCGTGGAGTGATCCGAGGAATATAGGCCACTGGTTTATTTATCAGGGAAAATAATGATTTCTCTTTGTTGTCTCGAGTGTTGGCCCTGTGCAAGCCTGGGAAGGGTAGCAGAGCTGGATAGCGAGATGATGATGATGCACCCGGGGTATCACACCTCTCCTTGCAGCACATTGTCAATACACATGTAGGAACGCCACCCGAGTCCTTTGTTTAACTCTCGGCTTTCCGGGATCCGCGTGGCAATCCCCATCTTCTATGGCAGAAGCCATGAATATTTGATGGCTTGTAGTCCATGCGCTGAGCTCGCTGCTGCCTGCAAGGTGAAACAGGCTCATCCGGTTCGAGATTAATGATGCAAGGTATTATCAAGTGGAAACTAAAAGGGGGAATAACTCTGCTGAGGTTTTTGATCTCCGGCGAGCCTCTTCTGAGAGTTGAATCCCAGGAAAAATAAATATTTGTTTTCTTATAGCTTTGGATCGTGTCACTCGTAAAAGCAATAGCTAGAAGTTCTGTTACTTCCTGTACAGGCAGGAAGTGGAGAAACCTCTATAAGAGTGGCAGAGTAGGCATGGTCGGAAATGACGATTTCGGATTCCATGGAAAATCCAATATACCCCAATTACCGATTCTGCGAATTTTCAATTGCTTTCTGATTTCCAAGTAGCCTTTTATTTGGTTCTTTTTTTCATTCTCTTACTGGCCAAATACTTGAAAGTTGTGTCTGCGCTCTCTGATTGGTCCAATGCTTTTGAGTTCTGTGACTGGTCTAAAATGACCAAGTTATGGTAATGAGAAATTTCCACCAAAATCAGATTTCCGAGTTCTGTTTTTCGATCGGAATCCAGTGAAATCGAAATGAGCATCCCTATGAGGGGGACAGCAGCAAATAAAATGGGGAAACGGACAGGAAGTCAGGCTATGTATCTCCAAGTGGGGTCAAGGACAGCCAAAAAGCCTCCAAGGGTTTTTATACTGTTTCCATGCTTTTCCAAAGTGAAATATTTGTTAAAAAAACTAGCTGATTGCCCGGCGTTGCCCGGGAATGTATTTGGCTGGTGTCGGCTCCACCCACTTTTTCTAACCCTAACACACAATTACTCACTGACCAAGTTTGTGAGCTTTGCAGTCTTTGGTATCAATAATTTGCATTGAAATGAAAAAATCTGATTGGCTGTTTGTGGCTCCACACCCTTTTCTGAATTTGAACCCCAGTCACCCAATACCCAACTGTACCAGGTTTGAGGCCTGTGCCATTAACAGTGCAAGAATGGCAGCAATGAAATATTCCCCTTGAAAAACAATAGGTGAAGTTTGATTCACTTTTGTAGGCTCCACCCACTTTTCTGACTATTAATCCCAGTCACCCAGTGACCAACTGTGCAAAGTTTAAAAACCCTGCCATTAACAGTGTAAGAATGGCTGCAGTTTACATTTTCCCAGTGAAATTTGTATTTGTCTCCACCCACTGATTGCCCGGCGTTGCCCGGGTATGTATTTGACTGGTGTTGGCTCCACCCACTTTCTAACCCTAACGCACAAACACTCAATGACCAAGTTTGTGAGCTTTGGGGTCCTTGGCATCAATAATTTATATATTCCCATAGAAATTGAACAAATCAGATTGGCTGTTTGTGGCTTCACCCCCTCTCCAGCATTTGAACCCCAGTCACCCAATGACCAACTGTAGCAGGTTTGAGGCATCTGCTATTAACAGTGGAAAAATGGCAGCAATTTAAATATTCCACTTGAAAATCAACAGGTGAATTTTGATTGGCTATTATAGGCTCCACCCACTTCCCTGAATATTAATCTCTGTCACTCAGTGACCATGTGGGCAAAGTTTGGGAACCCTGCCATTAACAGTGTAAGAAGGGCTGCAGTTTACACTTTCCCAGTGAAATTTGTTTTTGGCTCCACCCGCTTTTTGTAACCTGGACACAAAGGCACTACTCAATGACCAAGTTTGTGAACTTTGGGGTCCTTGGGATCAATAATTTGTATTTTCTCATGAAATGAAACAAATCTGATTCACTGTTTGTGGCTCTGTCCCCTTTTCTGAATTTGATCCCCAGTGACCCAATGACCAACTGTACCAGGTTTGAGGCTTGTGCCATTAACAGTGCAAGAATGGCAGCAATTGTAATATTCTCCTTGAAAAGCGACATGTGATTTTTGATTGGCATTTTTAGGTTCCACCCACTTTTCTGAATATTAATCCCAGTCACCCAGTAACCAGCTATGCTAAGTTTGAGAACCCTTCCATTACCAGTAAAGAAGGGCTGCAGTTTACAATTTCCCAGAAAAATAATCTGTTTTAACTCCACCCACTTTTTGAAACCTGGACACACAGTCACTACACAATGATCAAGTTTGTGAGCTTTTGGGTTCCTGGCATCAAAATTGTGCTAATGGAAGCAGTTTATCCAGCAAAGAAATCTGGCTGTTTTTGGCTCCACCCCTTTACTGAATTTGAACCCCAGACACTTAACGACCGACTGTAGCAGGTTTGAGGCCTCTGCCATTAACAGTGTAAGAATGGCTGCAGTTGCAATATTCCCCTTGAAAATCAAAAGGTGAATTTTGATTGGCTGCTGTAGGCTCCACCCACTACCCTGAATATTAGTCCCAGTCACCCAGTGGCCAACTGTGTTACGTTTGGGAACCCTGCCAATAACAGAATGGCTGAAATCAATCTAACAAATCTGATTGGCTGTTTGTGGCTCCACCCCTTTAGTGAATTTGGACCCCAGTCACCCAATGACTGACTGTATCAGGTTTGAGGCCTCTGCCATTAACAGTGTAAGAATGGTAGCAATGTGAATATTCCCCTTGAAAATCAATAGGTAAATTTTGATTGGCTGTTGTAGGCTCCACCCACATTACTGAATATTCATCCCAGTCACCCAGTGGCCAATTGTTTAAAGTTTGGGAACCCTGCTATGTTAAAAATTTAGTTGTTGGCACCACCCACTTTTTCTAACCTTGGCATACAGTCACTCAATTATTAAGTTTATCAGCTTTGGGGTCCTTGGTATCAATACTTTGTATATTCCCATTTAAAAACAAACAAATCTTATTGGCTATTTGTGGCTCCGACCCTTTCTGAGTTTGGGCCCCAGTCACCCAGCGACCAACTGTACCAGGTTTGAGGCATCTGCTTTTAACAATATAAGAGAATGGTAGCATTTTGATTTTCATTTGAAAATCAAAAGGTGAATTTTTATTGGCTGTTGTAGGCTCCACACACCTCCCAAAATCTTAATCTCAGTCACCCAATGACCAACTGTGCAAAGTTTGAGAACCCTGCCATTAACGATGTAAGAATGGCTGCAGTTTATATTTTCCCAGTAAAAGTTGTTTTTGGCTCCGCCCACTTTTTGTAACTTTGACACACAGTCACTCAATGACCAAGTGTGTGAGCTTTCAGGTTCCTGACATCAAAAATGTGTGAATGGAAGCAGTTTATCCACCAAGGAAATCTGATTGGCTGTATGTGGCCCCACCCCTTTAGTGAATTTGGACCCCAGTCACCCAATGACGACTGTAGCAAGTTTGAATCCTCTGTCATTAACAGTGTAAGAATAGCAGCAGTTTAAATATTCCCCTTGAAAATCAATAGGTGAATTTTGATTGGCTGTTGTAGGCTCCACCCATTTTCTTGAATCTTAATCGCATTCACCCAGTGACCAACTGTGTCAAGTTTGAGAACCCTGCGATTAACAGTCTAAGAATGGCTACAGTTTACATTTTCCCATTTAAAATGAACGGCTGAAATTTGATTGGCTGTTTTATGCTCCGCCCACTTTTGATGGATTTGTAACATCGGTCACCAAGTGACCAACTGTGCGAAGTGTGGGGACTCTGGCTCAATTACTTTGAGAATGGCAGCCTTTTACATTTTTTTCATTGACTTGAATGGGTGAAATCTGATTTGCTGTTTGTAGCTCCGCCCAGGTGTGCAGGGGGGCTGTGAGACTCCCAGAACATATCATCCCAGGTAGTAAGGGATCTGTGAACCAAGTTTCGTTCAAATCGGTAAAGCCGTTTTCGAGTGATCGACACACACACACACATGCACGCACGCACACACTAGAGTTGGGCCGAACGGTTAGCCTGCGAACGGTTCCATGCGAACTTCCGTGGTTCGCGTTCGCGTCCCGCAGGCGAACTTTTGCGGAAGTTCGGTTCGCCCCATAATGCACCATGAGGGTCAACTTTGACCCTCTACATCACAGTCAGCAGGCCCAGTGTAGCCAATTAGGCTACACTAGCCCCTGGAGCGCCACCCCCCTTATATAAGGCAGGCAGCGGCGGCCATTACGGTCACTCGTGTGCCACTGCCTGCCTGCATTAGTGAGAGTAGGGCGAGCTGCTGCACTGTCTCTCATAGGGAAAGATTAGTTAGGCTTAGCTTGTCCCTGACTGCATACCTGTTCTGTGAACCCACCACTGCATACCTGTACTGTGAACCCACCACTGCATACCTGTTCTGTGAACCCACCACTGCATACCTGTTCTGTGAACCCACCACTGCATACCTGTTCTGTGAACCCACCACTGCATACCTGTTCTGTGAACCCACCACTGCATACCTGTTCTGTGAACCCACCACTGCATACCTGTTCTGTGAACCCACCACTGCATACCTGTTCTGTGAACCCACCACTGCATACCTGTTCAGTGAACCTGCCACTGCATACCTGTACTGTTCAGTGAACCCGCCACTGCATACCTGTTCTGTTCAGTGAACCCGCCACTGTATACCTGTTCTGTTCAGTGAACCCGCCACTGTATACCTGTTCTGTTCAGTGAACCCGCCACTGCATACCTGTTCTGTTCAGTGAACCCGCCACTGCATACCTGTTCTGTTCAGTGAACAGTTTGGTGTGTCAGTGTAAAGCAGTACCTTAATTACACTACCTGATTGATGTATACACATGCAAGATGTTTTAAAGCACTTTAGGCCTGTCATTTAGCATTCAATATGATTTCTGCCCTTAAAACGCTGCTTTGCGTCAAATCCAGATTTTTCCCGGGGACTTTTGGCGTGTATCCCACTCCTCCATGCCCCCCTCCAGGTGTTAGACCCCTTGAAACATCTTTTCCATCACTTTTGTGGCCAGCATAAATTTTTTTTTTTCAAAGTTCGCATCTCTATTGAAGTCTATTGCGGTTCGCGAACTTTAACGCGAACCGAACCTTCCGCGGAAGTTCGCGAACCCGGTTCGCGAACCTAAAATCGGAGGTTTCGGCCCAACTCTAGCACACACACACACACACACACCCTTCCTCAGCCCCATGTACAGTGCTAAGTTGGTGGGCAGACGGGGTTAGTTATGAGGAAGAAAGCAGCTAGATATTACATTTAATAATAATTCCTTGTGTCGGTGGAAATGTGTATAACTTGTATGAGATTTTTTGACAAACAACCTGACAGAAATGTTGACAAAGACACAGGACATTGGAGCTTGAGTTGCAATTCAGTCATGTCTGACTCTTTGCGACTTGATGGAGAACACGGCCCACCACGGCCCTCTATCCTCTGTCCAAGCTCATGTTTTTGCCCTTGATCTTTCCCAGCGTTATGGTCTTCTACAATGTATCCTGCCTTCTTATTAGCATAAAAAATGGAACGTAAGCGGAACGGATATTGTACAAACGGAACGGCTGCGAACGGATCCAATGTTAACCTATTGACTATACCAGCCTACATGGGTGACAAGGGTTGGCTTTGGAGAGGGGAGGGGGGGGCTTTGTTTTTTGTTTTTTTAACCTCCTTAGCAGTAATCCCGAGTCAGGCTCGGGATGGAAATCTTCAGCTCAGAGCGGTAATCTTGAGCCTGAGTGAGTTATATGCAGGAGCTGCTGCAGATCCCTCCTTGGTATTTTTTTTTTCTTGTCTTTAGGGTCTAAAAGCTTGTGAAAAAATTGCACGGCTTTTAGACCCTAAATCTGGAAATAATCGAAATGCCAGGGAGGTTAGAGAAAATTAATAAAAAATATTGCATATATTCTGTAACGTACGTGCGATACTGCAGGACCGCGACCCCGATACTTGACTAGCACAGCTGCTACTACAATAATTGAGGCCATGCTAGTCACATATTGCGGCCGTGGTGCTGATCTATCGCTTATCGCTCGTAATGTATAATCATTGCATTTACTTTAAGAGCGTTCTCTACGCTGCCGGCAGCGCATGCAGCGTTCGCAAGCTAAATTTACCTCGCACTGACCAGAGCGATACATTTTAATGAATCAAACTCATGGGGCCTGATTCACAAAAGGGTGCTAACAGTTAGCACCAGGGCCGGGCCGAGGCATAGGCTGGAGAGGCTCCAGCCTCAGGGCGCAGTGTAGGAGGGGGCGCAGAATTCATTCAGCTGTCATTCCTAATTGTGTTTTAAGCAGAAAGAAATAAGAAAAGGGGATACATAGCAGTGACTGCAAGCCAGATAACTAGATATTAAGGTGTTGGGAAGGTTGTGGGCCCTGGGGCGCCTCTTAGTCTAATAGCAATCAGTGTGTGATGGCTGGGGCGGGAGGGATGGAGGGGCGCACTATGGTGTCTCAGCCTTGGGTGCTGGAAGACCTTGTCCCGCCTCTGGTTAGCACGCTGGTGAAAAGCCCTTTATCACGCCTAAACTCAGTTTAGGCATGATAAGTTTAGGTGTGATAAGTTTAGGTGTGATAAGTTTAGGCATGATAAGTTTAGGTGTGATAAGTTTAGGCATGATAAGTTTAGGTGTGATAAGTTTAGGCATGATAAGTTTAGGTGTGATAAGTTTAGGTGTGATAAGTTTAAGCACCAACTGCGTTAGCACCGCAGTGCACGGCTGATCAAACGTTTTGCGCTAGCAAAGTCTGGTGCACTTCGCATAGAGTTTAATGGCGCTGCTTTGCGTGCAGGACTTTGCACGCTATCTACACTTATCTAAACTTAGCATGCCTAAACATATCACGCCTAAACTTATCATGCCTAAACTGGCTTTTCACCAGCGTGGTGCAATGGTTATCACGCCTAAAGTCTCTAACTGGGTTAGCACTGCTATGTGAATCGAGCCCATGGTAACAAAAAAATTACAAACACAAAACAAATAAATAAATACAAATGTCAGGTATTAAAAGTTATATTCTAGTAAATGTAATAATACCAGAAAGTGGGCACCCACAGAAAACACGAAATGCTTCCTTATAAAAAATCATCCCTCTGCGTCGTAACATTCTGCAAGAATCAACCTGTGATTTATTTTCATAAATTCCACATTTTTCACATCCCCCCCCCTTTTGTTGTTGTTGATTTTTTTTCAGTTTATTTACGTTATTTTCCCTTTTCCCGTCAATATTTATTTCCCGTACAGCAGCGCGGACGGCGGCGTTGGAGTTTTAATTAGAGAGATGCAAATGGCGGCGGGCGGGCGGGAGGGAGGTTTTAAAGACAACGCAATCACGGCAACAATTTAATTATTTATCAGAGCAAATAAAATTAAATATTTTTTGCTACCAGGATGTGGAGTAATTATTCTGCCACATTCATCAAAAAACCTCCACCATCAAAATAAAAGCGGGAGCGCTGCTTAATAATTCATATGACAAATACTGGGAATGAGGGGGGTATTACACGGCGAGGGTGAAGGTAGCGAACGCTTGATTCACGCTCTCTGCGCTCCCCAAACCTTGTCAGTTGCACTATACATTTTTAATTCCTGTTTTACATTTAATTTACGGCTGCTGAGATGACAGCGATCTGGAGAATAAGACTTGCCTTTAAAGCTTATTTATGGCCACACACAAGTGGAGGCAGCTATTGTGGCTGTTGATATAATGTTGTAACCATGGCCGGATTTCAGGCAAGGCCGCAAAGGCCATTGCCTAGGGCACCAGGAAAGCAAGGGGCGAGCAGCAGGGTGGCAGTTAGCCTGCTACACAGAGTTTGCACATAGTGGTTGGCGGCTACCAACAGTCGTATCCGGCGCTCGGGGGATGAAGAGGCAACGAACGGGCACTTACAGTGATCTCTGAGCTGCATGTCACTCACCCGATATGCCATCATGTCACTAACTGTCCTCAGAGGATCTTACAATCTAACCCCTGCCATCATGTCACTAACTGTCCTCAGAGGAGCTTACAATCTAATCCCTGCCGTGTTGGGGGGAGTTTAGGATGCTGTCAGTCTGGGGCATCTGATGATAGTGGGCCTTGGGTGGTAAAATGTACAAATCTGGCCCTGATTGTAGCCCCCCCATTTGTATGCACATAAAGGTCCTGCCAATCTCTGCCCAGTAGCAAAACTTGACCTTGTTGTGCGGAAACATTAAATTCAGACGAAACTGATAGAGTGGGGAGGCTTCCAGCTTCCTTGAAGTTCTTATTGCTGTTTGTGAAGCTGTTGGGGAAGATCTATTCTCACTCCCTGCAACAGGTGGTTGCAGTGCAGGAACATTCACAAGACAACCTAGGCAACTGCTTGGGGCCTAGTGGCCATCAAGGGGCCCAGCTGACACTTTCTCTGACCATCCTCCCACCTCAACTCACCAAAAAGACTATGGGCTTGATTCACTAAGACAAATGGCATGCCTTATCAGAGTTAACACGCCTTATCAGAGCTAACACATCTAATCAGAGTTAACACGCCTTATCAGAGTAGCTTAGAGAGCGCTACGAATGTATACCTTCTAATTGGCAATGACGAATGCTCCACTCATCCTGAATCCAGAACCGACAGGTTTTGGACTAGTCCATCTCCTAATGGGGAATTTTCAGGGTTTTCTTTGTCTTCAAAAGCATTTCCTGAACGGCAGTTTAACTGCCAAAACAGTAAGATACCAGCCAGCCTCCCAACTCACGTGCACACTGTTTTAGCAGTTAGACTTAGCAACTGACATTCAGGAAATGCTTTTGAAATCAAAGAAACCACTGAGAATCCCCCATGAGGAGGTGGACTCGTCCAAAACCTGTCAGTTTTGACAGATATTAACTGCTTACTTTTTTTTGCTGGAGTGGTCCTTCAAAAAGGAACATGTTGGAGCGCCGCTAACCTGGCGTTTGGCTCCACGATTTGCGGGCAAAATCTTGCGTGATTTGCGCTTGTGATTCCCATTGAGTAGAACGAGAATCACAGCCCAATTCCCCCCGAAACACTGCATGCAGCGAGTTTGCGATTGATTGCCGGCGAACAGCAAAGCGCTGAAGAATCGCCAAGTGTGAACCAGCCCTTAGGGCCCATTCACACTTAGGCGATTAGCGGGCAATTCCCGCTAATCACTAAAGCGCGATCGCTTTTTAAAGCGCTAGTGCTATATTACCCTATGGCATTGTTCTCACTGCCGTGATTGGCACCGATTGTGGGCGTTTTGCGATTAACACCAATTGCAATTGTGTTCCCTGCAGCATTTTTGGAGCAATTCAGAAACGATCGCGGTTCAGTGCTTATAAAGCGCTGAGCGCGATCGCTCTGAAATTTCTGAAGTGTCCAGTGATTTTACCGCGCTACTCACTGTAAAATCACTAGCGCAGAACGCTAACGATAAGCGCTAGCGTTTTTCTATTTTCAGATGTGAACGGGGCCCGAGACTACACAGCGCTATCCGTCTCTATACCGCACAGCACAGACGCCCTACATAGTTAGGAATTCTTGGTAAAAATATGCAAATCTCTCTGCGTTATCCATTTTCCTTTAATATGTACCCTGGGTCACACAAAACCCATGAAGAACTGGCAATAAAAGACGTACTTCTCTCTGCCGCGCAGTTGCAGCCCTCTGTAACACCCCTTCTTTTAACAGCCCAATTTGTCAAGAGGCAGCTGAAGTCATTACTTCTCTACCTGGCTTCCAGGATTCCTCCCTAATGATGAATGCGGATCGGAGGCTGAGCGCTGCCACGTGGGAACGCGCGGCTGTAACGCTAATCCCCTTTACTGCGCGAAACACCTGTTCAGACGAAACCGGTTGGGGGTCCCCCACATTAAGCCTTCTGATGGCCAATCAAAGTTTCTTCAAAGGGAAATCCCGCCTTCGCTATAAAATCGCCATAAATAGAGATCTGTGTTACCGCTTCATTTATTATTTTAATTTTGCAGCTCGAAAAAATTACCTTTCCATTTTAATATGCAGTCAGCAAAGAATTCCACAAACTGGTAGGAAGCTGAAAATGGCACTTCTTTGCAGAGCCGGGACAAGGTCCTCCAGCACCCAAGGCTGAGACACCAAAGTGCGCCCCTCCATCCCTCCCACCCCAGTCATCACACACTGATTTCTACTAGACTAAGAGGTGCCCCAGGGCCCCAACACCTTAATCTCTAGTTATCTGGGTTGCAGTCTCTGCCATGTATCCCCTTTTCTTATTTCTCTCTGCTTCATACACAATAGGGGAATGATAGCTGAGTGAGTTGTGGGCCCCCTCCTACTCTGCGCCCCAAGGCTGGAGCCTCTCTCGCCTCTGTCTCGGCACGGCCCTGCTTCTTTGCTACCTTGGCAACAGTATATTATGTACTTTGTTTGGAGTACTTTTGCCACAAGACTGCCCAGATAGAGAAGCTGAATTTATTGCCGTGTTGGCTTGATAGCATGTAGGTATATGTGTGATCACCTGAGTTGGCCATATTTACATTTGAGAACAGCACTGGTACGTGTTTTAAGCTAAGTATACACGTTCAATTTCTGTTGGCCAGCAGGGATTGGGGCTCAATCTTTCAAGTGACAGTACATGGCCTACAAACCCGTTGTTAAAGTGGCTTCTTATGGGCGGTGGTGAAAACGATATGACTGGGGGCCATTTGAATGTAAGGGGTGGCTAAGGATTCAGAATGCTGCAGCTTAAAGGGGTTTTGTGGAGGGTGGAAAAAAAACAAAACTGATTTTAGTGGTTAATAACAAAGCCCCCATACAAGCTATTGCTACCAAAATGGGTACATATGTTAAGGAGAATAGTGGTTACAAGTGAAAAAAAGAATTTTCCAAAAAGAAAATCGATTTTAAAAATGCAAAAACAAATGTTTTTTAAACCGTTATTTTTTTTTGTTTAAAAACCATTTTTTCTTTGATTGTTTAAAATTGATTTTCGCAAAAACTACAGTGTTTTGGAAAATAATTTTTTTTGCCTTGTACCCACTATTCTCACACATTTAGCAATTTCGGTGTCACTACCATGTATAATGGCTTTGCTATTGACCAGGGGCGTTCCTAGGGTCCTTGGAGATCGGGGGCACCTGTGGGCACTAGGTGGGGGGTATATGCAGTGCGCGAAGCGTGCCACTGCAAAAATGGGCGTGGCCATGCAGTGAGTGGCCCTCATCAGTACATCCCATGTTGTCACTTACAGTAGATAGTAGAAATCTGACAGAACAGATCAGAAATCTGTCAGAAATCTGACAGATTTTTGACTAGTCCATCTCTCATGAGGGGATTTTCAGTATTTCACTTATTAGAAGCACTCACTGGAAAGGATCTATATATAAAGATGCAGGCCGCCGCCACTGCCTGTTTGAACACTATTCTGGCAGTTGGACTGAGCAACTGCTGTTCACTAAGTGCTTTCAAAAATAAAGAAAACCCTGAGAATCCTCTGTGAGGAGATGGGCTAGTCCAAAACCTGTCAGTTCTCTCAGATTTCTACTGCCTACTGTAAGTGACAACAACCCAGGAGAAAAATAATTTATAGCACATTTTAATCAGGATGAAATGTAGTTTTTATTTATGTGTTTTCATGTATTTCAAATGTTACAATTTTTCAAGATAGTGGTCCTTTAGAGAGACACTGAAGTGTCAAAAAAAGCATCTTTTTATTTAATAAAAGTGTTTAACATAATAGCCCTAACTAAACCGCCGCGTTCCCACTGCTGTACACTATCTAAATCCCCCCTAACTCCCCCTCCCTCTCCCCTGCAAAATCCACGACTTTCTTGGTCGTGAATTTTTCTGCCCTGTGCGCTTCCGTGAGAGGCAGAGCTATGAGCTGCAGCTCTGCCTCAATGCGCCGTCTGTCAGCACATATCTCTGCTTCTCCCCGCCCCCCTCAGTGAAGGAAGACTGAGAGGGGCGGGGTAGAGGCGGAGACAGACGCGCTGAGAGGCAGAGCTGCGGCTCATAGCTCTGCCTCTCACGGAAGCGCTGCCCGGATTGCCTCCCGGGGAGTTTGGGGGTATTTAGTTAGATTAGAGCGGCGGGGATGCGGCGATTTAGGCAGGACTATTATGTTAAACACTTTTATTAAATAAAAATATCGTTTTTTTTGAGACTTCAGAGCCTCTTTAAGCGAGGTAAGTATGAATATTCTCCCTTTTTGTACAGTCACACGGTTAAACAAAGATAAGTGAACTGCGAGTGCGTTTACCCTTTGATGGCGCTACTGACCATCAACCCTGATGAGTGCAGGTCACTCCAGACTGCGGTCCTCACCCGCGTCTGTTTCCTGAGCCCTCGTCGATGGGCCGCTCAGCTCGCGAGAAGCAGGTCACAATTTTCCATTGTAATAACCCAATTAGCTGCAGAGCGTGTTTGTTTTACGAATCTCCGAGCTCCAATAAAGCGGGAGGTGCGCGCACTGGCGGAGTAATGAGCGCGAGGTGTAAGAATTAAAGGCCTGTCTAGGCGGCTCTTTAAGCTTCAGCCCTTTTAACACCTCTAACACTCCTGTCCCCGAGCTGCCGGGACACAACCCAATTAACATCCTGGCAATTTTCGATGCAGCCCTTTTAATTGCGTTTTGCCAGCTTTCCTCACTCGGCTCCCTTTCAAGGTGAGAATCCGTCCTTGGGGAACGTCAGGCCGTGCGCACACACACCGCAGAAACGCTTAATTCATACATATATATATAGACAGAGAGAGAGAGCGAGACACATTCCTCTCCAGGGCAGGATTCTTTACACGTATTGCGCACTTCACTGTTTACACCTAAACAGAGCAGAAACTGAAGCGAATAGAGCTGGGTATACGGTATATACATTGTTGGTTTACAGGTTAACGTTCAGCCATTCGATGGTGTAGGTTCACTAACAAAATTGTGTGTGCAGCTTCCGTGCGCAAATGTTAACAAGAGACACTGAATAAAGTGGCACAAAAGTACCATCCCCTATTGTTAAAACCACTTCCTAACCACGGGTTTTTTTCCCCTAACAACCAGAGCAATTTTCACATCACGCTCCTCCCATTCATACGACAATAACTTTATGACTACTTATCACACCAAAATGATCTATATATTTTATTTGATTTTTTCGCCACAAATTAGGCTTTCTTTAGGTGGTACTTTTTTCCTAAGAATTATTTTGTTTTTTATGCATTTAAAGAGAACAAGAAATCCCGGGATTGTGAGCAGACTGGTAAATAAACAAATCTGCATATCTAAAGGTGGCCACTAACGATCCAATCTCTAGCAAAAAATCATTCAAGCGATCAGATAGTTTTGATCGGAAGAAAAATCGTTCACTACACCATCAACTAACCAATCTTTGCTTGCTATCTATCACGACCAACTAGAAAATCCAAATTTTGGTTTGACCAAAATCCAATCGGACGACTTTTTTTTAATAATCATTCAGAATCGATTGTGCCCATCAACTGAGACTATTTACAACCAATCCGATCAGAATTTCTGATCGCTGGAACAATTTTTCACCCCCCAGCACTCTATACAGAACAATTGATACAGCACACCAAAACCAATCAAGGACAACCACAGTGTCAGAGGTGCAAGAAGGGAATGGGGGAACAGTTTGTTAATGATTACTACTATTCAAATCATCTATAGAAGTGAATATTACCAGCACAGGACCAATAAAGAGCAAATACTGTGGTTGACGGAGGGCCCCTCGGTGCCCCTCTGGCCCAAGGACCCCGATGCAGTTGCAACCCCCGCACCCCTATTGCTACGTCCCTGCCGACTTCATACGAAGTCGCCGGATAACCGGAGTCGGGACTAGGACCACGGAAGGGACCAGCGGGACGCCAGCGTACTTTGAGGGGCTGGAGGAAGCCCCAGGTAAGACCAAATATCATATTTCTTCAGAGCTTAGGGTCCCTTTAAAGCAGGGGTGTCAAACTCACATACAAAGTGGGCCATAATTGTACACTGGGACCAAGTCACGGGCCAACCTCAATGTCTACTGGCCACCTTCCTCCCTTATAAAGTTCCCTAGTGTCTAATGGCCCCCTCCAATTCCTATACAGTTGCCTGGTGTCTAGTGACCCCCACCCTCTCCTATACAGTACCCTAGTGTTTAGTGCTTTCCCCCTCCCTTTCCCATGGGGCTTCCCTGGTGATCTAGGACTTCACCTCCAATATAGCTTCCCTGGTGGTCTAGAGTGGGCCAAACATAATGCAAAGTGGGGAAACCACTTGAGGGCCAAATTGAATGGCTCTGAGGGCCAGATTTGGCCCACGGGCCGGAGTTTGACATGTATGCTTTACACGAAAAAACACAGACAATGGGAGCCCAATAGTGCAATATGTCACTGTAAATTAGGAGTAGAAGAATTAAAATGTACTCACAAGGGTAAGTTGCTGAAAGGGGCAACCAACCACTTCAGACAGGTGCAGAAAATTAGAGCCCGCCTCCACTCGGGTGTCGTAGACGTGACATGTTAGGGGTGGTCGATCTCTTGAAAAGTTACCGATTTATATGTGGCCAAGCCACAGTGTCGACCATTAGCCTCCCAGAGGGTAAAGTGCAAATCGCTGTATAGCCAAAAACATGGAGGCGCTCCGTGCTTTTGGCTATACAGCGACTGGCACTTTACTTGGTCCGCTGAAGTGGGCTTGCACCCACGAAACGCGTTGCCTGTGCTAAATAAAACTGTCAGGCTTGTCTGGTCAATGACTATAGGTCAGGCTGTATGCCCATATGACTGACCTATAGCCCAGCCCGTAACACCTGCACAAACACAAACCTAACACAGAACTACAATAACCCTGCAGGTAGATGTAGCATTCAGACTGACAGATAGTATTCACCAAACAAAGCAGTATGAGTAATACAAGGCACAGTATTCAAGTAATATAGTCACCTGAGGCCTGAAGGCTGAGGCAGTCCAGATGATAGCCAGGTGACTGCAGGTTGGAGAAGATAGGTTTAGGCACTTCAAACACTTTACAGGTAGCGTGGTCGGTTCAAGCCAATGTCTGTCCAGGCAGAGTTCATGTCCTTTAACAAGCAGGGGTCGATCCAGGCGGCAATCAGGCAAATCCAGGTACAAGCAGAGTCGGCAACAGGTAATCCAATCGGAAGGCGTGGTCAGGAACAAGCAGGGGTTGGCAGCAGGAATCAATCTAGAGTAAAGCTTGGTCAGGATACAGGTAAAGTCGGCAACAAGATCAATCAGAGTGTGAGCGCAGTCTCAGCAACAAGCCACAGCATAAGCTATCACGGGCCATGTCTGGGGGTGCTCACCATGCTTAAATACAAGGACTAACCATTCAGAAACAAATAGAACTGAAAACAACCAATAGAAGCTCAGCGCGTACTGAGAATGTGTCCTACGCCTGCCGGCCCGTGCAACGCGTGAGTCGGCGGCAGGGCCGGCAGCATTATGTGAGTCAGCGGCAGGGCCGGCAGCATTATGTGAGTCAGCGGCAGGGCCGGCAGCATTATGTGAGTCAGCGGCAGGGCCGCAGCATTATGTGAGTCAGCGGCAGGGCCGGCAGCATTATGTGAGTCAGCGGCAGGGCCAGCAGCATTATGTGAGTCAGCGGCAGGACCGGCACCATTATGTGAGTCAGCGGCAGGGCCGACACCATTGTGTGAGTCAGCGGCAGGGCCGGCGGCATTATGTGAGTCAGCGGCAGGGCCAGCAGCATCATGTGAGTCAGCGGCAGGGCCAGCAGCATCATGTGAGTCAGCGGCAGGGCCGGCGGCATTATGTGAGTCTGCGGCAGGGCCGGCAGCATCATGTGAGTCAGCGGCAGGGCCGGCGGCATTATGTGAGTCAGCGGCAGGGCCAGCAGCATCATGTGAGTCAGCGGCAGGGCCGGCAGCATTATGTGAGTCAGCGGCAGGAACGGCACCATTATGTGAGTCAGCAGCAGGGCCGACACCATTGTGTGAGTCAGCGGCAGGGCCGGCGGCATTATGTGAGTCAGCGGCAGGGCCAGCAGCATCATGTGAGTCAGCGGCAGGGCGGCAGCATTATGTGAGTCAGCGGCAGGGCCGGCAGCATTATGTGAGTCAGCGGCAGGGCCGGCGGCATTATGTGAGTCAGCGGCAGGGCCAGCAGCATCATGTGAGTCAGTGGCAGGGCCAGCAGCATCATGTGAGTCAGCGGCAGGGCCGGCGGCATTATGTGAGTCTGCGGCAGGGCCGGCAGCATCATGTGAGTCAGCGGCAGGGCCGGCGGCATTATGTGAGTCAGCGGCAGGGCCAGCAGCATCATGTGAGTCAGCGGCAGGGCCGGCAGCATTATGTGAGTCAGCGGCAGGGCGGCAGCATTATGTGAGTCAGCGGCAGGGCCGGCAGCATTATGTGAGTCAGCGGCAGGGCCGGCGGCATTATGTGAGTCAGCGGCAGGGCCAGCAGCATCATGTGAGTCAGCGGCAGGGCCAGCAGCATCATGTGAGTCAGCGGCAGGGCCGGCAGCATTATGTGAGTCTGCGGCAGGGCCGGCAGCATCATGTGAGTCAGCGGCAGGGCCGGCGGCATTATGCGAGTCAGCGGCAGGGCCAGCAGCATCATGTGAGTCAGCGGCAGGGCCGGCAGCATCATGTGAGTCAGCGGCAGGGCCGGCAGCATTATGTGAGTCAGCGGCAGGGCGGCAGCATTATGTGAGTCAGCGGCAGGGCCGGCAGCATTATGTGAGTCAGCGGCAGGGCCGGCAGCATTATGTGAGTCAGCGGCAGGGCCGCAGCATTATGTGAGTCAGCGGCAGGGCCGGCAGCATTATGTGAGTCAGCGGCAGGGCCAGCAGCATCATGTGAGTCAGCGGCAGGGCCAGCAGCATCATGTGAGTCAGCGGCAGGGCCGGTGGCATTATGTGAGTTAGCGGCAGGGCCAGCAGCATCATGTGAGTCAGCAGCAGGGCCGGCGGCATTATGTGAGTCAGCGGCAGGGCCGCAGCATTATGTGAGTCAGCGGCAGGGCCGGCAGCATTATGTGAGTCAGCGGCAGGGCCAGCAGCATCATGTGAGTCAGCGGCAGGGCCAGCAGCATCATGTGAGTCAGCGGCAGGGCCGGTGGCATTATGTGAGTTAGCGGCAGGGCCAGCAGCATCATGTGAGTCAGCAGCAGGGCCGGCGGCATTATGTGAGTCAGCGGCAGGGCCAGCAGCATCATGTGAGTCAGCGGCAGGGCCGGCGGCATTATGTGAGTTAGCGGCAGGGCCAGCGGCATCATGTGAGTCAGCGGCAGGGCCGGCGGCATTATGTGAGTTAGCGGCAGGGCCAGCAGCATCATGTGAGTCAGCGGCAGGGCCAGCAGCATCATGTGAGTCAGCGGCAGGGCCGGCGGCATCATGTGAGTCAGCGGCAGGGCCAGCAGCATCATGTGAGTCAGCGGCAGGGCCGGCGGCATTATGTGAGTCAGCGGCAGGGCCAGCAGCATCATGTGAGTCAGCGGCAGGGCGGCAGCATTATGTGAGTCAGCGGCAGGGCCGGCAGCATCATGTGAGTTAGCGGCAGGGCCGGCGGCATTATGTGAGTCAGCGGCAGGGCCGGCAGCATCATGTGAGTTAGCGGCAGGGCCAGCAGCATCATGTGAGTCAGCGGCAGGGCCAGCAGCATTATGTGAGAGTCAGCGGCAGGGCCGGCAGCATCATGTGAGTCAGCGGCAGGGCCGGCGGCATTATGTGAGTTAGCGGCAGGGCCAGCAGCATCATGTGAGTCAGCGGCAGGGCCGGCGGCATTATGTGAGTCAGCGGCAGGGCCAGCGGCATCATGTGAGTCAGCGGCAGGGCCGGCGGCATTATGTGAGTCAGCGGCAGGAATACACGTCTGTGTTTGACCATATAAAAGCACAATGCAGCAGGTGGGGAACTTTTATAGAGGTCACCAAACTCTGCAGTGACTTCTGAAATAACAGTCGTGTTCTGTCATGTGAGTGAGTAACTATTGATCGGTTAAGGGAAGCTATTAAAAATTACTCTGTACATTTCCCGTGCACCTAACAGCCTTAGCCCATGTATGCTTTGTACACCTCGTGCAACTGACCTGCTTTAAACCGGTAGCAGGAAAAAAGGGCGCCGGCGGCTAGTGGACGAAAAGGGTGCCACCATAGACTCTAATGCAATTATCGTTAATACGGCAAAAAAAAGAATAAAAAAGGGTGCCAAATAAACATCGTTAACAACATTAGGACATCACAGTTATTTAAATATGTTATGGTTTTACAAGCTTGCAACGTTACAGTTTTTGTTATATTATTCCGTTTGTATGTACAGATTTTACATTAAAAAACAAAGACAAACACTTATATCGTGCTTTTCTCCTGGTGGACTCAAAGCACCGCGGCCACTAGAGCACACTCTATAGGCAGTGGTAGTGTTAGGGAGACTACTGAATAGGTGCTGGCTTACTGAAGAGGCAGAGCCGAGATTCAAACCCTGGTCTCTTGTGTCATTGGCAGAGCCCTTAACCATTACACCATCCAGACATTATCAAAGATGTTATTGTTTCTATGTGTAAAAGGGTGTTTCTGCAGAGGGAGTGGTTAGGGTTAGGCACCACCAGGGGGAGTGGTTAGGATTAGGCGACACCCGGGCAGCGGTTAGTTTTAGGCAACACCGGGTGTTGGTTTGGATTAGGCACCACTAGGGGGTGTTTAGGGGTAGGCACCACCGGGTGGGGGGGTGGTTAGGGTCATGTGCCACCAGGGGAGTTGTTTAGTTTTAGGCACCACCTGTGGCAGCGCCTGGCACTCTCTGTGAGAGTAAGGTTGGGTTAAGCTGTATTGTTGAATTACGTAACGATTTTATCGTTAATATATTTTCGTTATTATCTCCCGTCTGTTTTTAAAACGGTATTTATCGTTAACCAAGTTCGACAACGTTTATAGTTAAGAGTTCGTTATCCACCAGCGCCATTTCGTTATCCAGCAGGGGCCCTTTTTTTCCTGGCACCCTTTTTTCATGCACGCTTTAAACCACATCACAGCATTTTGATGGGACTGAGGTCCGGGCTTCAATACTATAAAATGCCCCATTTCTTCTCCTTAGCGTTCATTGCTGTTCATTTCCACACGTGCAGTTCTGTACTTCAGAAGTTGCTGCGGAGTTTGTTGACCTCTATAAAAGTTCCCAACCTGACGCGTTGTGCTTTTATATGGTCAAATCCTCCATCACAGCTAATATTTCAATTTTTTTGTTTCAGGAGGGGGACCCAATCCACATTATGAAATTGTGAAAATTATACTAATGATGTATCTCTTTTTAGGCGCCTGTGATGTCATTACAGGAAGACAATTAATCACCGCCGCTCGTTACCGCTTGATTAATCCCGCGTCTGCCCCTTCACAGAATATATCACTGACTTAGTGACTGTATCCATTTGATTTATGCCTCTCCGGCTCCTAATCAATATTTATGATGAATGGGCGATTTTCCCTTATCTCTTGTTTGGTGGCTATATTTTACATATAAAATCCCTTAATTAACTAATGAGAGAAAATTATTTTTTCCGCGGGCGCGCCGGAGCCTTTGCGAAGTCATGAAAGGCGTATTTGGGGAAGGAGCAACCTATGATTCCATAGGAGCGATTCATCAAAGTCTGCGGACTGCGAAACCCGGGCGAAAAGTCATCAGGAATACACATTCCTAATTAAGCTAACGAGATTTTTCTTCTTTGATAAATCTAGGACGATATATATTTGCACCGGTTCTGCCCCAGATTTATATTGTGCTGCCATTAATAAATAATCTGCATTCTTTCTCTCACTTCTGCATTGTTTGCTTCATTAAATTAACAAATTCCAAAGTACGGGAGAGAGGAAGAGGGGGAACTCCGCACCTGTCCCTCTAACCCTCCACCTCGCCGCTATTCCGCTCTAATCAGGAAATGTGGAGCGCCGGAGCTTTTAAAATGTCACTCGCACAACTTTTGGGGGGAAAAAATATTAAAGACTTCCTCGGATCTAAATATATCACCTGATGGTTTATGCAGCTGCATTCCCAAATGTTACATTTCATGTGGCAAGGAAAAGCTTTGCAGCTCCAATTCTTGTTTTTTTTTTTTTTAAAAATGGTGTTGTGATGTCGGAAGCTGTGCTGGTGAAAGAGTTAAAGCATAGCTTCCAACTGTCCCTCTTTTGGAGGGATATTCCCTCTTTGGGAGCCCTGTCCCTCTTTCCTCCTCATTTGTCCCTCTTTCAGGACTTTGTCCCTCTTTCTATGTAAATATATATATTTCTCTACTAAAAAATGAGTTTGTTTGACTCTAAACTTTATTCTCATCCTTTAAATTGATATATTACTAATTTTAAAATGTTAATATGAAGGAAAATGAACCAGGATAGAAAGGACCAGTGTGGTTTGAATTATAAAGCAACATATTTTTTCTTATGAAATCTTTATGGTATGCGTGACTAGGGGTTTGACAGGGGCGTGATCAGTGGTGTGGCAGGGGTGTGGCTTAAGTGTCCCTCTTTCTCGTCTCAAAAAGTTGGGAGGTATGTTAATGGACCACTGTCACCAAAAATCTTAAAATGTAAAATATATGGAAACATATACAGTTAAGAATTATGTTTCTTCCAGAGAAAAATGAGCCATAAATAATTTTTCTTCCTATGTTGCTGTCACTTACAGTAAGTAGTAGAAATCTGACAGAACCGACAGGTTTTGGACTAGCCCATCTCTTCACGGGGGGTTCTCAGGGTTTTCTTTATTTTCAAAATGCACTTAGTGAATGGCAGTTGCTCCGTCCAACTGCCAAAAAAGTGCACGGCGAGCAGGGAAGCTGGCCAGCATCTGTGTATAACTCTTTTTCAGGGAGTGTCTTAATAAAGAATAAAGGCCGTGCTGAGAATCCCCTATGGAGAGATGGACTAGCCCAAAACCTGTCGGTAATGTTAGATTTCCGCTACTTACTGTAAATGCCAGCAACATAGGAGAGAAGTAATTTATGGCTCATCCCCTTTCCCCAAGAAATCTTTACTTTTTCCTCAGATAGATAATCAGTGGGGTTTGTATGGCTGATGTTGTGGTGAAACCCCTCCCCCAATGTGATGTCAGGACCTAAGTCCTCAAGGTCAAAGGATGGATCCGCACACAGACTTGCAGGAACAGTGAAAATGTTATTGTCCCTTCAAACATATAGAAAAGATCTGACTGTTTACTGACGATTGTTTCGGGGACATTCTGGTCCCCTTTATAGAGGCAGACGAATACAGACAGACATATACAGAAAAAAACTGTGCATGCAACAAAATGTATGCCTGACAGTTTCCTGTCTGTGAGTCTTGTTGCATTGTGGGAAATAATTGGCTATTTCCACCTGCCAATCAGTCAACCAGTATCCCCCTCTGTGCATATGTGTAAGCATAAAAAACAGCCATTTAGCCTATCACAGTGTTAGGGTTATAGTTAATGCCAGTTGGTGCTGTCTGTTTTTTCCATGTCTGCCAGTAGTAAAAATGCTGACCTACAGGCTTATTGTGGATCAAACAACATGAACAAATTACATGATGAATATCAATCATTTCTTGATCTTTACCTATTTTTTAGCTTCGTTCTCACTTTGCAATGTATTGATTTATTTTTTTCTCCTTATCGCTAAAAAAGTTCCTCTTTAACTCAGTAGAGGGAAGCCTTTGGATGATTCATGGTCTTCTCTAATCCTCATCCTCCCCACTGATGCTCACCAGGACGCTCTTCTTCTTCGTGGCTGAGCTCCTCATACGGCTCATGCCTGTGCTCGTGTACAGAGGGAAAAGCTGTGCAAAAGTGGCTTCATGCTACCGGAGTCAAAGGCTTCTGTTAGGGAAGCCTCCTGAGAAAAGAGAGATAGTTCCTGGGTTCCCTAATGGGTGGACCTACCAGGGAGGCCCAATTCCTGAGTCGAAGTACCAAAGGGAAGGAGGCAAGGTGAAGCAGCAGGTGCAGAGATTACAGGCGCAGCATGTTTGTACTGGGTTTACACTAACAGCATGCAGTCAGAGTAGGAGGAGAAGTGAGAGGAGAGCGAGGTGAAGAGGTCATCATTGGGGAAAAGCAGCTTGTTGTGGTGTGTGAGGAGTCTGACAGTGAGTGATGAGGGGGGAGGCAGGAGAGCATCATTGGGGAAAAGCAGCTTGTTGTGCTGTGTGAGGAGTCTGACAGTGAGTGAGGAGGGGGGAGGCAGGAAATATGATAAAAAATGTCAGTTAAATATATCATATAGGAGACACATACAGTGATATTTGAGACATGAAATAAAGTTTATTGGATTTACAGAAAGTGCGCAGTAATTGTAGGCAGGTGCATACATTTGGGCACCCCAAAAAATAAATGAAATCAGTATTTTGTAGATCCTCCTTTTGCAGAAATTACAGCCTCTAAACGCTTCCTGTAGGTTCCAATGAGAGTCTGAATTCTAGTTGAAGGTATTTTGGAGCATTCCTCTGTACAAAACATCTCTAGTTCATTCAGGTTTGATGGCTTCCGAGCATGGACAGCTCTCTTTAACTCACACCACAGATTTGCAATTATATTCAGGTCTGGGGACTGAGATGGCCATTCAATGGGCAGTCCACCACTTCTTCAGGCAAGATTTTTTGTTTGTGCTTTCAAAATGGCCAGGCAGGGGCTTGTGCAGCTCAATGTTCCCATGGTATTGTTCGTGGCTGGGGGGAGGAGGACTTACCTGATGTCACTGAGGAAAAGCAAGAGGAGATGGAGAGTACGCCTGCATCCAACTTTGTGCAGATGGCATCTTTCATGCTGTCCAGCCTGTTGAGGGACCCCCATATAAAAAAACTCAAGGGAATGAGCTGTACTGGGTGGCCACACTACTAGACCCTCGGTATAGGCACAAAGTGGCGGACATGTTACCAACTCACCTGAAGGCAGAAAGGATGCAGCACTTGCAGAACAAGCTGGCAACTATGCTTTACAATGTGTTTAAGGGTGATGTGACAGCACAACACAATAAAGGTACCACTGGCAGTAATCCTTCTCCCATATCCATGCAGGCAAGGACAGGATGCTCCAGCGATCTCAGGGTGATGTCGAACATGCGGACATTCTTTAGTCCAACGCCGTGCCTTAGCCCTTCCGGATCCACCCTCCACCAACACCTGGACCGGCAGGTAGCCGACTACCTGGCCTAAAGTCTGGATGTAGACACTGTGAGCAGCGATGAACCCTTGGACTACTGGGTGTGCAGGCTTGACCTGTGGCCAGAGCTGTCCCAATTTTGCCATCCAACTTCTGTCTTGCCCTGCCTCAAGCGTCGTATCAGAAAGGACCTTCAGCGCAGCTGGAGCCATTGTCACTGAGAAGAGAAGTCGCCTAAGTCACAAAAGTGTTCAGTACCTGACCTTTATCAAAATGAATGAGGCATGGATCCTGGAGGGCTACTGCACGACCGAAGATTGTCAGTCCCCACACACACAGCATCTCTGCCTGCATGCCGTGTGAATGCCTGCCCCAATACTAATTAGCTCCCCACACAGCACCTCTGCCCACAGGCCGCTTGACTGCCTTCTCCGCCACCACCAACAGGGTCCAGGACTCCAGGTGGATTCCTGAATTTTTAAGGCCGCTATAATAATTTTTCTGGGTGCACTGCAGCTGCAACAACAAAACAAAAGGCATGTACATGTGCCAATGCCGCTCCGTGATCATTGACCTTGCCGCGGTGAAGGGGCTTGCGTATCACAATGAAGCAATGAACGACCGCTATATGAGTGTCTCGGGGGGGGGGGGGGGGGGGCACACCCAAGATAATAAGGTCATTGCTTCACTGTGGACAGACCAAATTTGATCAGCTGGACAGTCACTGTTGTTCTATCATTGAGCTACCACAGCCCGTCGATCATATGGGCTTGAAAACCACCACGGCCTGCACTCTCGCCATGGTGTGCACCAGTCCAGCACGGTCGTCACTACGCAAACAGCAATTGCGGTGCGTTACACAGTGAGTTTGGTATGTCAGTGTGAAGCAATACTCTAATTGCACTCCCTGATTGATGTATACAGATGCAAGATGTTTTAAAGCACTTTAGGCCTGCAATTTAGCATTCAATGTGATTTCTGCCCTTAAAACGCTGCTTTGCGTCAATCCAGATTTTTCCCCGGGACTTTTGGCGTCTATCCTACTCCGCCATGCCCTCCTCCAGGTGTTAGACCCCTTGAAACATCTTTTCCATCACTTTTCTGGCCAACATAAGTGTTTGTAGTATTCAAAGTTCGCCTCCCCATTGAAGTCTATTGCGGTTCGCGAAAGTTCGCGCGAATTGAACTTTGGCGGAAGTTCGCGAAACCGGTTTGCGGACCGAAAATCAGAGGTTTGGGCCATCTCTACACACTGATTGCTATTAGACTAAGAGGCCTCCCCAACACCTTAATCTCTAGTTATCTGGCTTGCAGTCACTACCATGTATCCCCTTTTCTTATTTCACTCAGCCCCTCCTACACTGCACCCTGAGGCTGGAGCCTCTCTCGCCTCTGCCTCGGCCCGGCCCCAAGGGAAGAGGTGTGAACATCGGGACCATCAAACTTTTGCTGGGAGGCTCTTTGACTTGTAGTTACGCCACTGTTTTGACCATAACACATACAAAAAGCAGCTGCGGCTAGACGCGTTCGTTCCTCAGCACAGTATCGCCCAGCATGCCTTGCTGGAGGCCAAGATAAGGAGCGTGTTCTCTCAGCGTGTTCGCCGGAGTCATTTGGTGGCTGCGGTGACATTTTGCAGAATAATCGCCCAGCGAGCTGTCAGAGCGCAGGGAGCCCTGTTACTAAATGGACTCCGGTAAATCAATATTAGACTGTGAATCTGCAGGCTGCAAGCTGCCTCTTTAAATCAATGCAATCAAATCTATTAATAAGGCTCAGGCAGAATAGCGGCGATACGCCGGAATGACATCAGTCTGGAAATTAACACGTTTAGCGCCAGTCAAGATCCTGGAGCGATTTACAGGCCGCGGTGTAGACGCCCCCCCATTAGCTGCCAGTGCCGCTATCTGTAACTCATTGAATCATTTAGGAGCTCTGTCCCAACTGATAAACACTTCCGAACAGTTCTTCTACTACACTGTTGTTTTTTTAATTATCCAAATTAAAAGCGGAACATGAGCAGCGACAGAGGAAGATGTCTGCCAGGGAGGAACTAAGGACAAGATGTGGATTAAAGGGAACCCGAAGTGAAAAGGATATAGAGGCTGCCATTTCCTTTTAAATAATGCACATTGCCTGGCTGTCCTGCTGATCCTCTGCCTTTAAAGGATACCCGAACTGACATGTGACATGATGAGATAGAAATGTGTATGTACAGTGCCTAGCACACAAATAACTACGCTGTGTTCCTTTTTTTCTTTCTCTGCCTGAAAGAGTTAAATATCAGGTATGCAAGTGGCTGACTCAGTCCTGACTCAGACAGGAAGTGACTACAGTGTGACCCTCACTGATAAGAAATTTTCCCTTTTTTACCTCTTTCCAGCTCTCAGAAGCCATTTTCTGCTAGGAAAATGTTTTATAGTTGGAGTTTCTTATCAGGGAGGGTCACAATGTAGTCACTTCCTGTCTGAGTCAGGACTGAGTCAGCCACTTGCATACCTGATATTTAACTCTTTCAGGCAGAGAAAGAAAAAAAAGGAACACAGCCTAGTTATTTGTGTGCTAGGCACTGTACATACACATGTCTATCTCATCATGTCACATGTCACTTCGGGTATCCTTTAATACTTTTAATCATACACCCTGAACAAGCATGTAGCATGAAGTGTGACTGATTTTGCCACATGCTTGTTTCAGGTGTGTGATCCAGACACTACTGATGCGGGAAAGATCAGCAGGACAGCCAGGCAGGGCCGGTTCTAGACTTTTTGCGGCCTGAGGCAAACTTGTGAGGATGCCCCCAGTATAGGTAACCAGTATACTTGCCCCAGTATAGGTGCCACCCGGAAAGGTGGAGGTGCTTGGATGATTTGCAATACACTTCATGCTGAAATCTATTGCAGATCGCTGTGCTGTGTGTGGGCAGGCAAATGATCCCTTTATGATCAGATTCGATCTTAGAGGGATCTATCTGATGATGGTTGATCTAATGGCGGACCAACAGGTGTGTGGCCACCGTAAGCTCACAGAAGTAACAATGGGCTTCATTCACTAAACCGTGATAACTCAAACATCACACCTTATGAAAAGATATCACACCTTATGAAAAGATATCACACCTTATCAAAGATATCACACCTTATCAAAGTTAACACACCTTATCAGAGTAGCATAGCGAGTGCTACAAACCCGCAGGGGCTCAGGGCAGGACGAGTGCCATTGCCAATTAGCAGGCATAAGTTCGTAGCGCTCGCTCTGCTACTCTTATAAGGTGTGTTAACTTTGATAAGGTGTGATAACTTTGATAAGGTGTGATATCTTTGATAAGGTGTAATCTTTGATAAGGTTTGATATTTGAGTTATCACAGTTTAGTGAATCAAGCCCAGTGAGTCTAATCCATAAAATCTCATGATTTATTTCATCTATAAGGCGAGATAATGCATGAGATACACCCCGGGCCACCCATGAGGCGGAGTGAGGCAGGTTCCTCAAGCGGCGGAAGCGGGGGCGGCACCAAGCAGAAAAAGGAAGTGAGTGTGCCTGGCCTATGCCGCTTCCCACTTTACCACAGCCCGCCTGGACATTAACGGCCAGACTGACAGCCCCGAGGCCCTCCTAGCCCCTGCGCACCACTCTGGCTGTCGGCTTCTTCGGGCTTCCCTTACCCACATCATGATGGCGGGCACCGGGCAGAGGCAGAATCCAGAAGTGACAGGAAGAGTCACGTTGCCTGCCACCAGCCCGAAAAGGGGGACATTAACATTTGGGTGGTCTTCAGTATATTGCTGCAGTGCACAAACTTACCATCTGCCTGTCGCCTATGAAGTTCCTGATATAGACATAGATTCTTCTCACTTAACAGAGAACATGATGATGGATATCTCCGTGATATCAATTGCTTGCCAAATGTAACACCTAACCCCTATTGATTTCAATCAAGAATGTGTTCTAAACAGTCATCACCACAAACTGCTCTGACTGATGCAATGTAAAACTATGAGGTCATCATCTATCTCTTATCACTCTATTCTTAAAAATAAAACGTTATATCTTGGTTGAATTTCTATCGATGTCTCCATTGAGACTTGATCGACCGGGCCCCAGTTTTTAATTGATTTTCACTCCATTCAATGCTATTATCAAATCATACGTCTGATCAAATCACAACCTAGACCTTAACGCCCCCCTCACACGTGTTCCTGACCGTTTGTCTCTGCTATTGCTATATCCTCTTTCATGACCTCTCGATTCTTAAACCTAAATATGAGTAAAACAGAACGAATCATTTTTTCACCATCTCTGTCCACCTCTCTACCTGATGTAACAATATGTTACTAACAACCTTATAACATAGGGTGACCATATTTTGATTTCCAAAAAAGAGGACGATCGGCAACAACAATGCGTACCAGGTCTGTCGGTCTCCTCCGGCCATGTTAAACAACAAGAATCTAGACTTTTCATCTTTAGTTTTCTTCTTCATCCTGTTTCTCTTCATCCTCCTTGTCAGCCCATCCATATTTTGCTGAAGAGCTGATCTTCCCTAGCAGTTTTCTATGGCTTAAAGAGACTCTGTAACATCAAAAACATCCCCTGGGGGGTAATCACCTCGGGTGGGGGAAGCCTCCGGATCCTAATGAGGCTTCCCACGCCGTCCTCTGTCCCACGGGGGTCTAACTGCAGCCCTCCGAACAGCCGGCGACAGACCCGACTGTCAGTTCAATATTTACCTTTGCTGGCTCCAGCGGGGGCGCTGTGGCTGCTTTCGGCTCCGAACTACACAGAAATACCCAATCTCAGTCGGGTCCGCTTTACTGCGCAGGCGCCGGAAACTTGCGCCTGCGCAGTAGAGCAGACCCGACGGCGATCGGGTATTTCTGTGTAGTTCGGAGCCGACAGCCGTCAGAGCGCCTGCGCAGGACCCGGGAAGGTAAATATTGACGTCATCTTTCACGGAGGGCTGCAGCGAGACCCCTGAGGGACGGAGGACGGCGTGGGAAGCCTCATTAGGATCCAGAGGCTTCCCCCACCCGAGGTGAGTACCCCCCAGGGGATCTTTTGGCGTTACAGTTCCTCTTTAACAAATAAGCATGAAAGTCTTTGCAAGACATGTCTAAAGTTGTACTGAACTAGTAGAATCCCCTTTAGTGACTCTACGGAGAGCTGGTTCCTCTCCTTGGTCCACTGGCTTTGCATTAGTGAAAAAACCCTCTCAGCATTTGCATTGTGAGAGGGAAGTGCAAAGACAAACTGTGCAAATGTCAGTAGCTCTGAGTTTTCAAAATATTTGGTCCACTTCTGGTATACCTGCAGGCCACTGAACTCCTCCTCATGGTTGCACGTTTCTATGAATTTCCTCAGATTGGTGACCTGGTCAAAACACTTAACATCATCAACTGCCACCCCTTCTCTCCAAGGTAATTCATGCATGCCCCCTCCACATCATTCCAGTTTGGTGGCTCACTCAGATCCATCCACATGAATGTCGATAACTCTTCCATGGGAGTCATCCACTTCTCCAGATACCGTCCAGACATGCACTGTACAGGCCATGCACATCTGCACAGAACTGGTCACAGCCTTTATCAAGTCCATCTTTGCGCTTAAGTGCCAGTAGTCCCTTAACTTTAAGGGACATGAAGTTGTTGCTCTTACCACTGGCGTAACAATAGGGTAAGCAGCCTCTGCCCCCGCGGGGGGGCCCAGAGTCCCCCTGGGTCCGCTCATGGCCGTTTTGGGGGGGGCAAGAGGGGTCGCAGAGCTTTGCACATCAGCGGGGAGGGGGGACAGTCCCCCCCTCGATCACCTCGGGCTCTCCCCTCTGCGCTCCCTTCCTGCATCTAAGTGGCAGCGGCGGCGGCAGCTATAATTACCTCCATTCACCACGGAGGTCTCTGATCTGCAAGGGCTTCACATTACTTCCTGTTTTAACAGGAAGTAATGTGAAGCCCTTGCAGATCGGAGACCTCCGGTGGTGAATGGAGGTAATTATAGCTGCCGCCGCCGCTGCTGCCCCTTAGATAGATGCAGGAGGGGAGAGCCCGAGGTGAGGGAGGGGGGGACCTTCCGATATGCAAAGCTCTCCCCTCATGCTGCGACCCCTCCTGCCCCCCCAAAAGAGCCATGAGCAGACCCCAGGGGGGAGGGGGAGGAGGGGCCCACTCAAATTCTTGCAGGGGGGCCCGGGGACTTCTAGTTACGCCCCTGGCTCTTGCATTGAAGAAGAATGGTATGTATATTGTTTAATATCTTCTTCGCTTCCATAATGGGCATGTTCTCCTGTTCTATTTTTTGAATGTGTTTGTGGAACACAGACATGAGTGTGTGCATGTGCCAAAGGTAGATTTCAGCAAAATCATTTTCACAAAAACTCTTGAGTGCTATGGGTAGGTTTTGCTGAGACAGAAACATCTGTAACATCCTCTCGATGCTTGGGAACAATGACAGCCACCTTGTCTTGCTGTGAGAGAGCATCCTTCTGTAATCAATCTCCACAAAATCACAATACTCCTTCAGGCTCTCAGTGCACACAGTGTAAATGTGGAAGTACTGCTAGATTTTGAATATGATATTCTCAATGTCCATTTCTATTGTGCCTGCCCCATGGTGTGCACAATTATTCAATATGTGTTCTGGGCAACCCACACCGATCAGAGTCGTGTTTTGCAGCAAACTCTTCAAATTTGCAAACACATTCTTTCCAGCTTCATCACGTCGGATTCCTCCAAAATTTGTGTTGCGATTGTCTCCAGTAATTGCAATGCATTTTTTCAGAAAAACTGTTTTTTGCCAGGGTTTCTGTGAGATATATTTTGCAATGGTTTCTGCTGTCTCATTGGGTGTGTCTTTAACTTCAATCAATTTTGTTTGCACGCCACCCTTCTTCCAATCAAAATACTGTATTATGACTGGGAATATTTTCACTGCTCCGTGATTACTCCCGTCTGTGGAAACACCACAGTACCGGATTTCTTTGAGTGCTTCATGAGTGATTTCAACAGAGTGGGGGGCTATAGCACCATTGACGATGGCTTCCGTCTTGGTGTGAGCGCTACTAAACCTTTTAGCAATGTCAGCTACAGGAAATGCCTTTTTAAGCAAAGTACTGGTGCAATCCATGGACCTGTAACTGTTGTGATGTTTCACTGTATGAAAAGCCATTGCACCTTCTGCTGCATTTACATCATCCTCTGTTTTTCCTGGTCTGACAAAAAACTGTGTCAACTTTGCAGATGAACTCTCACCTCGCACAGCTTTTTTATGTTTCTCGGTGACCATTTGGGCTGTCAGATCCCCAGCACCTTTATTGGATACCGAGACATATGTACCGGGTTTGCACACGGTGCACTCCGCCTCCCACTTGTCCCGACCGGGACAGTATGTGGGAAATTTTCTTTGCAGTTCATCAGTGAAGCTGCACTTACAATTCGGCATTTTTCCTGCTATACTGCTCCGCTCTCTGCTCTGATCCCTGGCCTGTCTGTCTGCTCTGCAGTCTGCACTGCTGCTCCCTGTCTGTGTCGCTCTCTGCTCTGATCCCTGGCCTGTCTGTCTGCAGTCTGTACTGCTCCCTGTCTGTGTCACTCTCTGCTATGATCCCCAGCCTGTCTGCAGTCTGCACTGCTCCCTGTCTGTGTCTGTGTCGCTCTCTGCTCTGATCCCTGGCCTGTCTGCACTGCTCCCTGTCTGTGTCGCTCTCTGCTCTGATTCCTGGCCTGTCTGCAGTCTGCACTGCTCCTTGTCTGTGTCACTCTCTGTGCTGATCCCTGGCCTGTCTGCAGTTTGCACTTCTCCCTGTCTGTGTCTGTGCCGCTTTCTGCTCTGATCCCTGGCCTGTCTGCAGCCTGCACTCTGCACTGCATCTGTGTCACTCTCTGCTCTGATCCCTGGCCTGTCTGCAGTCTGCAGTCTGCACTGCTCCCTGTCTATGTCTGTCGCTCTCTGCGCTGATCCCTGGCCTGTCTGCAGCCTGCACTCTGCACTGTGTCTGTGTCGCTCTCTGCTCTGATCCCTGGCCTGTCTGCAGCCTGCACTCTGCACTGCATCTGTGTCACTCTCTGCTCTGATCCCTGGCCTGTCTGCAGTCTGCACTGCTCCCTGTCTATGTCTGTCGCTCTCTGCGCTGATCCCTGGCCTGTCTGCAGCCTGCACTCTGCACTGTGTCTGTGTCGCTCTCTGCTCTGATCCCTGGCCTGTCTGCAGTCTGCACTCTGCACTGCGTCTGTGTCGCTCTCTGCTCTGATCCCTGGCCTGTCTGCAGTCTGCACTGCTCCCTGTTTGTGTCTGTGTCGCTCTCTGCACTGATCCCTGGCCTGTCTGCAGTCTGCACTCTGCACTGCGTCTGTGTCGCTCTCTGCTCTGATCCCTGGCCTGTCTGCAGTCTGCAGTCTGCACTGCTCCCTGTCTATGTCTGTCACTCTCTGCGCTGATTCCTGGCCTGTCTGCAGCCTGCACTCTGCACTGTGTCTGTGTCGCTCTCTGCTCTGATCCCTGACCTGTCTGCAGTCTGCACTCTGCACTGCTCCCTGTTTGTGTCTGTGTCGCTCTTTGCGCTGATCCCTGGCCTGTCTGCAGTCTGCACTCTGCACTGCGTCTGTGTCGCTCTCTGCTCTGATCCCTGGCCTGTCTGCAGTCTGCACTGCTCCCTGTTTGTGTCTGTGTCGCTCTCTGCGCTGATCCCTGGCCTGTCTGCAGTCTGCACTCTGCACTGCGTCTGTGTCGCAGATAGATTGTGCAGCTCTTACTCTGTTGGTACTGCTCCTGTCCTGCACAACGTGACAACGTGCGTGGCTGCGTGCTACGTCATCCTCCACCGCAGCACAGCAGCGTATAAATCTTACTGCTCCCACAGCAGCCCAGATTCCTAACTCTCTTTTATTGCTCACATTCACTCCCTAACCAGCTCCTGTCATCTCCAACTCAATAACATATCTTGCATTCCACCATTTTCACTCAAGACACAACTAAAATGTTATTACATGCTCTTATAATATCTCGTCTGGACTATTGTAACATACTACTTTGTGGACTACCAACAGACTGGCACTGCTCCAATCTGTACTGAACTCCGCTACTCATTCATCTCTCTTCCCGCTCTTCCTCTGCTGCTTCTCCCTGCCAAGCTCTTCATTGGCTCCCAATTAAGCAGAGGATCCAATTAAAACTCTTAACCCTAACCTACAAAGCTAGCCACAATCTCTTTCCTCTGTACATCTCCTCACTAGTCTCCAAATACCAACCCAACCGCAATCTCAGATCTGCACATGACTTTTGTCCTCCTCTACAATTACCAGTTTGCAGTTACTTATACACGAGTTCTCACGAGCCTCACCCCTCCTCTGGAATCTCCTTCCAAAACTCATCAGTCACTCTCCAACCTTTGAAATTTTTAAGAACTCCCTCAAATCGCACTTTTCCTGTCAATCATTCCCCCTTCAACCTCTGGCCAAGTTGGACTAAATATCACTTAAAAACAGTTGCAAGGGCAGGGTTCTCTCACCCTTTGTGTCTTGGAATTTGTTTTACATTTTATTCATCATGTTACATTGGTCACTGTAATTACTATGTCTGCCAATTCTGTATTTTTTGTACCAGTGTCTATATTTGTGTCTACAGGTAGTCCCTGACTTACGAACGCCCAGCGATCCACCGCGATGACGTCACAATGTGGGGACTACCTCTTCTGCTGCCCATTCCTTAACCCAGTGTTTCCCAACCGCTGTTCCGCGGCACACTAGTGTGCCGCGGAACGTTGCCTGGTGTGCCGTGCTCTTATCCCCCCTCCCGCCCGTCCCTGCGGCCGCCGCTGTTATTACCTTAGCAGCGGCCGCTCTCCCCTCTCCAGACCATGTATATGCTAGCAGCGTATCTCCGGCTGCTCTGTGTGATGCACTGATGCGGAAGGAGGCAGGGCTCGGTTACCATAGTAACGGCGATACATATCGCCGTTACAGGAAGCCGCTGCCCTCCTTTCTTCCGCATCAGAGCATCACACAGAGCAGCCGGAGATACGCTGCTTGAATATACACGCGCCGGAGAGGGGAGAGCGGCCGCTGTTAACAAGGTAATAACAGAGGCGGCCGCGGGGACGGGCGGGAGGCACTAAACTGGCTATACTGGGGCACTATTCTGGGGTACTATGCTGGCTATCCTGGGGCACTAAACTGGCTATACTGGGGCACTATTCTAGCTATACTGGGGCACTATTCTGGCTATACTGGGGCACTATACTAGCTATACTGGGGGGCTATACTGGGGCACTATACTGGCTATACTGGGGCACTATACTGGGGCACTAAACTGGCTATACTGGGGCACTATACTAGCTATACTGGTGTACAATACTGGCTATACTGGGGGGGCTATACTGGGGTACTATACTGGCTATACTGGGGCACTATACTGGCTATACTGGGGCACTATACTAGCTATACTGGGGGGCTATACTGGGGCACTATACTGGGGCACTATACTGGGGCACTAAACTGGCTATACTGGGGCATTATTCTGGGGCACTATACTAGCTATACTGGGGCACTATACTAGCTATACTGGGGCACAATACTGGCTATACTGGGGGGCTATACTGGGGTACTATACTGGCTATACTGGGGCACTATACTGGCTATACTGGGGCACTATACTAGCTATACTGGGGGGCTATACTGGGGCACTATACTGGCTATACTGGGGCACTATACTGGGGCACTAAACTGGCTATACTGGGGCACTATTCTGGGGCACTATACTAGCTATACTGGGGCACAATACTGGCTATACTGGGGGGCTATACTGGGGTACTATACTGGGGCACTATACTGGCTATACTGGGGCACTATACTGAGGCAACTAAACTCCCTACACTGGGGCAACTATGCCAGCTATGCAGCCGCACAACCCCCCCATAGCGGCACTGTCCACTAGGTCGCGCAAACAACCGGGGGCCGCATCGCCCCCACCGCGCGCGCGCGCCGTTCCCCGGAGAAAAATTTGGTCAGACAGTGTTCCCCGGGCCGGAAAAGGTTGGGAAACACTGCCTTAACCCATTCGCGTTCCGTCGTTTTCACGTGAGAAATGTTCACCTCCCATTCATTAGCCTATAACTTTATCACTACTTATCACAATGAACTGATCTATATCTTGTTTTTTCCGCCACCAATTAGGCTTTCTTTGGGGGGTACATTTTGCTATGAGCCACTTTACTGTAAATGCATTTTAACAGGAAGAATAAGAAAAAAATGGAAAAATTCATTATTTCTCAGTTTTCAGCCATTATAGTTTTAAAATAATACATGCCTCCATAATTAAAACTCACGTATTGTATTTGCCCATATGTCCCGGTTATTACACCGTTAAAATTATGTCCCTATCACAATGTATGGCGACAATATTTTATTTGGAAATAAAGGTGCATTTTTTCCATTTTGCATCTATCACTATTTACAAGTTTAAAATAAAAAAAATATAGAAATATTTCATCTTTACATTGATATTTAAAAAGTTTAGACCCTTAGGTAAATATTTACATGTTTTTTTTTTTTTTTATTGTAATGGGTTTTTTTTTTTGATAGTAAACATTTTATTTGGGTAGTTTTGGGAGGGTGGGAGGTAAACAATAGATTTATAATGTAAATGTGTGTTCATTTTTATTTTTTTTTACTTTCTGTTGTAGTATTACTTTTTGGCCACAAGATGGCGGGCATGAGTTTGTTTACATGACGTCACTCTAAGCGTAACACACGCTTAGAGCGACGCATGGGGGAGGTGACAGCCAGAAAATGCACAGCTTCCGAGAGAAGCTGTCGCTTTTTCAGCGGGGGAGAGGAATCAGTGATCGGGCACCATAGCCCGATACATTGATTCCGTGGATACCGAATCCATGGCCGGGATTGCGCGTGCATGCGAGCGATCGGCTGCGGAAGCGCGCGGTAGCGCGCATGGTTCCTGGACGTAGATTCTACGTCCAGGAACCAAAATAGGTTAAGCAGAGTAGGCGCATCGGACGCCATATCAGGGGCATCTCACCTGTTCCATGGCGGTGTTCGTGCTGCCCGGAAGCTGTGCGGACGGTCCTGTCTCCACTGCGCCTACTCTGCTTAACCTCCTCAGGACCGCCTCTATGAGATCCTACGCCGCACTTGTGGCTGTTCTAGCCTGATGCGGCGTAGGATCTATGCCGGCCCGCAGTTTCCGCTCCCGACGCGATCGTGCGCACCCGGAGGGGGAGATTAAGCTGTCATATGACAGCCAACATCTCCCCCGAGTGATCAGCAGCCATCGCGTAAGGCTGCTGATCACATGATCACTACGATCGCCGTCGGATCGTAGTGATCAGTTTGACAGCTGCGGCGGCAGGGGGGGAAAGAAGAGGATCCACTCACCTCCCTGCCGTTCCAGCGACGATCGGCGCCCCCCTCCGCTCTGGCCGGCATCTCCGCTCCATCTGACGTCAGCGCCGAGTCCCGGCTTAAGGACGTCATCAAGCCGCGACCCGGAACTGATCGTCAGACAGAACGGCGATGCCGGCCTGAGAAGAGGGTCCCGTGCGGCTCATCGCTGGAGCCTGGAAGGTAAGTGAAGGCTGCGGGCAGAAGGGGGAGGCACAGGCCACCATGAGGGGACGCCAATCCAGCCAGCCACGCACGGGATCCGGCCGCCTGACCCCCCCAAACGCGCTCACCCCCTTCTCACGCAAAATGCCTGGTCCTTAAGGGGGGGTAGGCGGCCGGTCCCGAAAAGGTTAAGGAATGGGGGCAAAGGTGGCATGTGGGAGACACATAAGGAAACACATAAGAGACACATGGGACATACAAGGACATACACAATGGAGACCAAGGAGACACCGGGCCCAGAGAGGAGACAGAGGGGGACACTGGAGGCACAGGGGACAGAAATGGCACAGCGTCCTGACTTAAGAATAGATTCAGGTTAAGAACGAAGCTACAGTCCCTATCTCGTTCGTTAACCGTGGACTACCTGTACTACTGTCTATATTATGTACATCACCACGGAATATGTGGGCGCTTTATAAATCAAAAATAACAATAACACTGTACAGTGTATACCTGGCAGGGCCGGAGCTACCATAGGAAAAAATGGGCAATTGCCCAAGGGCCCCAGAGCCTGTTGGGGCCCCCAAGGTGTCCCTCCCCCATCTTTGGCAGAGTAGTGTCTCATCTGTTCTGGCAGGCAGGTGAGACACTACACTGACATAGACACTGCAGAGGTCCTAGGGAGCACGGTTAAGTTGGGAGGGGATTGGGGGAGGGTCAGCAGCCAGCTCAGGGGCCCAGGAGGGAAATTTGGCTGCAACAAAGGGCCCCTAATGACGCTTTTTGGTTGGGGGAGGGTGTCTGTTGGGGGCCCCAGGCTAATTTTGCCCTAGGGCCCAATTGTTACTTAAACCAGCCCTGATACCTGGCTCAAGCTTGCAGTCTTTGCTGAAGGCCTCAATAGATATACATAAGCGGCTGGTTGCCTTTAATCTCGGTTTACACGTTGGCCATGTTGACAGAATGATCTCCTCAGCCTTTCGTCTGCTGCAGAGGTCACTAATTGTCAGAAGATAATCACAGCGCACACGGAATGAGATTGACTGACAGCTGCTTTAACTCTGCGGCTCGATATTTGGATTGTTACCCATCTCGGTAAATCCTGTTTGCATTCCCGGCGCTTGTTCCATTGTGCCGAGGGCGAGCCGTATGTGCCGGACTCTCACGTTTCAGCAACAGGTGGAGGTTATAATTAGGCAGATGTCCAGCTGGAACGGGTCTGCCAGTTTGAGCATTCGGGTCTTTTGTAGAAAGATGACGGTGAAATCGAGCTCTGGGAATTCTGGCTGGCCGCAGACAATGGGGTCAACTTACAGCTATGCAAATGTGGATCCAACTTGGAACATAGTGTGAAAATTGTAGCGTAACTACTGTTAGCTCTTTCCAGCCAAAGCTTGGCTCGGGATCAAAATGACATACTTACCTACAGTGAGGGAAGGCAAGCCTCAGGATCCTATTGAGGTCCCCTCAGTGCTCCGATGTCCCCCATCACTGAGCGCGGCCCCCCTGCTAATCGGGGCCGCACTCCTCCTCTGCTACAAGCATGGCCGCACGTGTGCCCTTTCATGAATGGCAGCCCCCCTCACATTCCATGAGCAGGCCTCTCTTCTATGCGTATTATCAACGTATTGCAGCCCCCTCCCATTCCATGTGCAGCCCCCTCTTTCATCTGTAACATTCATGTACAGCAACCCCTCCCATTCCATGTGCAGCCCCCTCTTCCATGTGTATCCTCCATGTACAGTAGCCCCCTCCCATTCCATGTGCAGCCCCTTCTTTCATGTACAGCAGCCCCTCACATTCCAGAGGCAACCCCCTTCAGAAGCATCCCCCATTCCATGTACAGCCTCCTCTTCCATGTGTAACATCCATGTACAGCAGCCCCTCTCCCATTCCATGTGCAGCCCCCTCTTTAATGTGTAACATCCATGTACAGCAGAGCCCCTCCCATTCCATGTGCAGCCCCTCTTCCATGTGTAACATCCATGTACAGCAGCCCCCTCCCATTCCATGTGCAGCCTCCTCTTTCATGTGTAACATCCATGTACAGTAGCCCCTCCCATTCCATGTGCAGCCCCCTCTTCCATGTGTATCATCCATGTACAGCAGCCCCTTCCATTCCATGTGCAGCCCCCTCTTCCATGTGTAACATCCATGTACAGCAGCCCCCTCCCATTCCATGTGCAGCCCCCTCTTCCATGTGTAACATCCATGTACAGCAGCCCCTTCCATTTCATGTGCAGCCCCCTCTTCCATGTGTAACATCCATGTACAGCAGCCCCTCTCCCATTCCATGTACAGCCCCCTCTTCCATGTGTGTTTTTTTTTTTCGCCTAAAGAAAGGAGAAAGCTTCTCTCCAGAAACGCGTTGCGTAATAAACATTTTATTATTTTTTCAACCCAACACGGACTTTGCCGTGTATCCTTTCTGCACGCACTGCACCTTCCAGGAACCTTCAGCAGCACACTCTGTCCCCACATATAGTGGAAGTTCAGAGTGCAGCTAACAAACTTGCACACACAGCCACCAGGCACTACATCCAGCAAGACCCAGTGAGCGGCCATCTATGGAGATCAGCTGATGTGACCGATCCTGTTTGAAAGCACCACTGCTGCCTGCGACCCCGGCATAGAGAGGGACAACGCTAGACTGCTGACAGACCCATATGGGCCTAGTCAGTCAGTCCTAAAGGTGAGATCATTCCCCGGCAGGCTTGCCAGGGACAACTGCTACCTTTGTGAGTGCGCTCTCCTAGAGTGACCAGACGTCCCGGATTGCCCGGGACACGTCCCGGATTCGGGGTCCGCTGTCCCAGGCTTAATGAGGTCCCGGGAAACGTCCCGCTTTCAGCAGCGGGACGTCCCGGCCTCGGGACTCTGGCCACTCTCTCCTCAATGAACTGGCAGCGGCGTCTATAGACGCCGTGCCAGTTCATTGCCCGCAGCCCCGCTCCAGCCTCCTCTTCCGGTGTCTGTTTCCGACACCAGCAGGCGAGCAGGGCTACGGCAAGATGGCTGCCGGAGCCCTGTACTGGAGACCTATTTGTGTCACTAGTACAGGGCTTCGGGCGCCATCTTGCCGTAGCCCTGTCAGCGCGGGAGACCAGAGCAGGAGGAACAAGACGGTCCCGGGACGGAGCAGCGCGCCAGAGGCCGGACACTTCTGCCAGGTGAGTAAATGCTTTCTTTTCCAGGTGAAATGTTTGCCCGCATTGTTTCTTTTCTGGTGAAATGTTTGCCCGCATTGTTTCTTTTCCAGGTGAAATGTTTGCCCGCATTGTTTCTTTTCCAGGTGAAATGTTTGCCCGCATTGTTTCTTTTCCAGGTGAAATGTTTGCCCGCATTGTTTCTTTTCCAGGTGAAATGTTTGCCCGCATTGTTTCTTTTCTGGTGAAATGTTTGCCCGCATTGTTTCTTTTCCAGGTGAAATGTTTGCCTGCAGTGCGTTTCTTTTCTGGCGAAATGTTTGCCCGCATTGCGTTTCTTTTCTGGCGAAATGTTTGCCCGCAGTGCGTTTCTTTTCTGGCGAAATGTTTGCCCGCATTGCGTTTCTTTTCTGGTGAAATGTTTGGCCGCAGTGCGTTTCTTTTCTGGTGAAATGTTTGCCCGCAGTGCGTTTCTTTTCTGGTGAAATGTTTGGCCGCAGTGCGTTTCTTTTCTGGTGAAATGTTTGCCCGCAGTGCGTTTCTTTTCTGGTGAAATGTTTGCCCGCAGTGCGTTTCTTTTCTGGTGAAATGTTTGGCCGCAGTGCGTTTCTTTTCTGGTGAAATGTTTGCCCGCATTGCGTTTCTTTTCTGGTGAAATGTTTGGCCGCAGTGCGTTTCTTTTCTGGTGAAATGTTTGCCCGCAGTGCGTTTCTTTTCTGGTGAAATGTTTGGCCGCAGTGCGTTTCTTTTCTGGTGAAATGTTTGCCCGCAGTGCGTTTCTTTTCTGGTGAAATGTTTGCCCGCAGTGCGTTTATTTTGTACTGACATGTTGCCCGCATTGCGTTTATTTTGTACTGACATGTTTGCCCGCATTGCGTTTATTGTCTGGTGAAATGTTTGCCCGCATTGCGTTTATTTTGTACTAACATGTTGCCCGCATTGCGTTTATTTTGTACTGACATGTTTGCCCGCATTGCGTTTATTTTCTGGTGAAATGTTTGCCTGCATTGTGTTTATTTTCTGGTGAAATGTTTGCCCGCATTGCGTTTATTTTGTACTGACATGTTTGCCCGCATTGCATTTATTTTATACTGACATGTTGCCTATTGCGTTTATTTTCTGGTGTCCGGGGTAACTGTTACTGCATTTATTATTTAATGGTCATAGATGGCTATGTTTGCTGCTTTGTGGTTACGGTATACTATTAGCATCACACAGTTTCTGCACACCCATGATACAAAGTCTCGTTTGTCCACATCATGGCGTAAACACTGCTTTCTTATGCCTCGCTGTTACATCATTACGTTAGCTCCGCCCATACAATGTCATGGCCACGCCCATTTTTTCGGCTTCGCCGCTGCACGCACCTCACTCCTTCCCACTTTTCGCCGCGGCGCGCTGCCCCCCCCCCCCACGCCCCCCTCCCCGTCCCAGGTTGGACCCACAAAAATATGGTCACTCTAGCTCTCCTCTCTCTCCTCCCATTCCCCCCCACCCCTTGTCTATACAGACTCTTCCATGTGTAACATCCATGTACAGCAGTCCCCTCCCATTCCATGTACAGCACCCTCTTCCATGTGTATCATCCATGTACAGCAGCCCCTCCCATTCCATGTGCAGCCCCCTCTTCTATGTGTAAAATCCATGTACAGCAGCCCCTTCCATTCCATGTGCAACACCCTCTCCCATGTGTAACACCCATGTACAGCAGCCCATCTTCCATTCCATGTGCAGCCCCCTCTTCCATGTGTAACATCCATGTACAGCAGCCCTCCTCCCATTCCATGTGCAGCCCCCTCTTCCATGTGTAACATCCATGTACAGCAGCCCCTCCCATTCCACGTGCAGCCAATTCTTCCATGTATAACATCCATGTACAGCAGTCCCTCCCATTCCATGTGCAGCCTCCTCTTCCATGTGTATCATCCATGTACGGCAGCCTCCTCCCATTCCATGTGCAGCCCCCTCTACCATGTGTATCATCCATGTACAGCAGCCCCTCCCATTCCATGTGCAGCCCCCTCTACCATGTGTATCATCCATGTACAGCAGCCTCCTCCCACTCCCATTCCATGTGCAACCCCCTCTTCTATGTGTAACACCCATGTACAGCAGCCCCTCCCATTCCATGTGCAGCACCCTCTTCCATGTGTAACACCCATGTACAGCAGCCCCTCCCATTCCATGTGCAGCCCCTTTTCCATGTGTAACATCCATGTACAGCAGCCCCTCTCATTCCATGTGCAGCACCCTCTTCCATGTGTAACACCCATGTACAGCAGCCCCTCCCATTCCATGTGCAGCACACTCTTCCATGTGTAACATCCATGTACAGCAGCCCCTCCCATTCCATGTGCAGCCCCCTCTTCCATGTGTAATGTCCATGTACAACATCTCCTTTCTTTCATGTGTAGCTCCCCTGGAAGGGGGGGGGGGTGCTCTACATGGAGAAGGTGGCTGCACATGGGATGGGAGGTGGCTGCTATACATGGATGAGGGAGCTGCACATGAAGAAGCAGCTCCACTTTTCCATGTTGTTCCCTATTTGCAGTCTCCTTAATCTATTTGCAGCCTCATCATCCTTGTGCAAATTCCTTTTTTCCATGTGCAGCTGCCCCCTTCAATAGTAGCTGCCCTAGGCCCAGGCCTTTTATGGCCTTTCTTAAAACCCGGCCCTGATAGTATGGTGTTTAGTAATCATGGTCAGACATGGCACCATCATGTGTCCTCTGTTTAAATGCGCACAAGGATTCTGGGGACACGGCGGGGCAGGCAGAGTTCTTAGCAGGATAAGTTATTAGGTATAATTTGCACTTAACACGTACAGTTTGCACACAGTATATATCTGGGGCTGCAGTTCCAACGTCCAGCAATCCTAAGAATCCTTTAGACAAATACATTTCTTAACCTAGAGGTGCTCTGCCTTCTCCCAAACACATTGTCCTCATTAAATGTCCTATTTAGAACTGATTGAATACGTAATTATACGCCTGCAATTATCATTCTTTCTGCGCAGTCCCCTGTACGACGGCATGACGTCTGACGGAGAGAGCGTGGTGAAAATGTCAGGGGTCATGAGATGCAATCAGGCAGCTCCAAAATGCGGGGCTTAAAATAGATTATAAAAATATTTGTGTAAAAAGGACCCATAATATGCCGCTGATTGTGGAATGTTGCCTACGCAAGATCAGATTCCTTCAAGGCTCATAAAATGCTCGTGGCTCAAACGATCTGTAAGATCTGAGCTTATCGTTTTTCTCCGAAGCCAAAACTGATGAAACCAAAATGTGTTTTTGAGTCCAGCCTCTTGTTTTTGTTTTTTTTCACAAATCAATATTATTGTAAATTTACATTAATTATCAATGCAAAACCTGTTTGGCTGATTCTTTTAAAGGGGCCCATACGCCTAACTATTTTCCCGCCGATATACAGCAGATTCGATCACTGTGATCGAATCTACTGTGAAATCGTTGCGCAAACGCTGACAGAACGATTGATTTCCGTCCGAAATAAATCGTTCCCGTCGATCCGTCCGTGCGGAAGATTATGCTCGATTGCCGGCAGGTCGGAAGTGCGTTGATAGCGGCGTTCGAATGCCCGACGACCGACGCTAGCTACAATATATTACCTGCTCCGGCCGGCGCGACTCCCCCGGTCTCCGCTGTCTTCTTCTCCGCGCTGGGCTCCGGGTCCGGCTGGCTTGGCTTCACTCAACTTCCTGTCCCGGCAGGAAGTTTTAAACAGTAGAAGCTTCACAGATTGTGATCGGTTTCATGCTGAAATCGATTCACAATCTGTTTGCAGTAAAGGCAGCCATACGATCCCTCTCTGATCAGATTCGATCAGAGAGGGATCTATCTGTTGATCGATCTGATGGCAAATCGACCAGTGTATGTCTACCTTAACCCTGTTTAAATGACAGCGCATTTTTATTGGACAGTCACCTGTCCAGACTCCTCCCTCATCCCAACACCACCCACAGATAGTGAGGAAGGGGTTAGAAGCGGCAGCAGCCAGTCTTTCCCTGCACAGAGCTGACCCCGCCCACTGACTCCTTCTGTTGAGATGTTAACTCTTTGTAGCCAGCACTACAGCGGAGCAGTGTTATCTCCTTGTTCCTGTTCAAGGTGAATAAAAAGTATTGAACACTTTCCATACCCTACCCTGTGTGTTTAACACAAGGTAAAGTGAAAGAGCAGTGATGAAACCAAAGATGAAGACTGATGAAACCAAAATGTGTTTTTGAGTCCAGCCTCTTGTTTTTTTTTTCTTTACAAATCAATATTATTGTAAATTTACATTAATTAGCAATGCAAAACCTGTTTGGCTGATTCTTTTAACCCTGTTTAAATGACAGCGCAGTTTTATTGGACAGTCACCTGTCCAGACTTCTCACTCATCCCGACACCACCCACAGATAGGGAGGAAGGGGTTAGGAGAGGCAGCAGCCAGTCTTTCCCTGCACAGAGCTGACCCCGCCCACTGACTCCTTCTGCTGAGATGTTAACTCTTTGTAGCCAGCACTACAGCAGAGCAGTGTTATCTCCTTGTTCCTGTTCAAGGTGAATAAAAGTATTGAACCCTTTCCATACCCTACCCTGTGTGTTTAAAACAAGGTAAACTGAAAAAGCAGTGAGAGTTATGGTGTCCAGTATTGCATTAGACTGGATCATTAGATCCATGACACCTGAAACAAGCATGTAGCTAATGCAGTCAGACTTCAATCAGAAACATCGGAGGATCAGTAGGACAGCCAGGCAATGTGCATTGTTTAAAAGCAAATAAATATATCAGCCTTCATATCCCTCTCTCACTTCAGGTGTCCTTTAGGGCTTGGTCACACGGGCTTCTGTCCTCGTCATTTACTGCCGGGATCGACCGACGCCCACATTGAAAAAAAATGGGAGTTCATCTCAATGCATTTACCGTTGTTTGCAGACAATTGTGTGAACGTTGCAGTCAATTGAAATTCCTGCGACGCTGCATGAACTGCCCAATGTCAGGTGTGTTCAACAGTTCCATGCCCCCATGGGGCTCAACATATGTCGCAACGTAGTAACCATGGGAACCAATGGCAAACACTTTTCTGCTTAGTTGTATCGGCTAAACGTGTTGCCACCAGATATCCACCTCCTTCCAAATAAATATAAAAAATCCTCTACTTATTTACCATTAAAGGATACCCAAAGTGACATGTGACATGATGAGATAGACATTTGTATGTACAGTGCCTAGCACATAAATAACTAGGCTGTGTTCCTTTTTTTCTATCTCTGCCTGAAAGAGTTAAATATCAGGTATGTAAGTGGCTGACACAGTCCTGACTCAGACAGGAAGTGACTACAGTGTGACCCTCACTGATTAGAAATTCCAACTATAAAACACTTTCCTAGCAGAATATGGCTTATGAGAGCAAGAAAAAGATAAAAAGGGAATTTATTATCAGTGAGGTCACTGTAGTCACTTCCTGTCTGAGTCAGGACTGAGTCAGCCACTTACATACCTGATATTTAACTCTTTCAGGCAGAGAAAGAAAAAAAGGAACACAGCATAGTTATTAGTGTGCTAGGCACTGTACATACCCATGTCTATCTCATCATGTCACATGTCACTTCGTGTATCCTTTAAGGGTTAAAGTGGAAAAGAACTCTTGCACAGGACAGAATGAAAACAGAGAGAAATTCACCCGGTATGTATTTAGAGAGTTTAGCTTGTCTATTTCTCCCTCATCTGTGACTAAACACAAGTTGTAATTTGATCCCTCAGCTGTGTCAGCTGTCTGCCGTGGCCTAATTGGTAAACACAAGATGTTAACAATATATCTGCTTCCATGAAAGCAGGAAGTAGACATACTGTGCAGGTTTATTGCAGGATTTGTATCAGCTGTAACAAAGAAATGTTTTTCTTTAAAGGTTATTATGCTGTTGCATATCTTATAGAGCAGAGAGGCAGTTCTGAGTTCATATTTACATTGTGAGCTGGCGGAGGGGGGTTCAGCTGCTGGTGTGACAGTCGCAGTGGAAAATTCTGCATCTAAAGAACGTTCTCACTTTATCGCTTTGCAGCAAACAGAAGCCAAGTCCCCGGTGAACAATGGCGCTTAATTATTTATCACCAAGTTCGGACATTCGGCTTCTGTAATAAAGCGGTTGTGTACCTGTCCTCAATTTAGGATAGTTTAAACGAGGTTCTCATCAATAATGCAATGCACCCAAACCACTGATTTTCGTCGTGTTTTAACAATAACGGCAGACCAATTACGTTACAGAAATGAGTTATTACTTACCTGCACTTCATGCTCAGTGTGTGCTGAAGTGCTGATATCCTCTGCACAGGGATGATAAGGAGTGCCATTTACCACCTAGCAGGTTGAGTTGATAGTCATAAAGCAGGGAAACCATTTGAGAAGCTCATTTTCTATGCAAATATCAGCACACACTTTAACTAGTCTATCATCACTTCAGGCATAGATGGACAACTTCTACCATGTATAGGGGGGCAATATATTTAGAAAGGGGTAAAATCAGTACGTTTTCAGCAGGGGCCCATTTTAAAACATCTTAAAGTGGACCTGAACTCTTAGGGCTCAATTCACAAAAGGGTGCTAACTCAGTTAGCATGCCTAAAAGCTTTGATTGATCGCGCACAAATTGTAGCGCTGCGTAGTGCGCGCGAAACGTCGCACTGGGTGCCCTTAAACGTCGCACCAGATACGCCTAATGTTTCCGGCGCACCCGGTGCAACGTTTAAGGGCTCCTACTGCAACGTTTCTCGCGCACTGCGCAGCGCTAAGCTTTGCACCTTTGTGCGTCTTAAAGGGCTTTAGACGTGCTAAGGGGCTTTTAGGCGTGCTAAGTAAGTTAGCACCCTTTTGTGAATCAAGCCCTTGCACAAGACAGAAGGAAAACAGAGAGAATTGCACCCTGTATGTATTTACAGAGTTTAGCCTAATTCCCCCTCATCTGTGACTAATCACCAGAGTAATTTGATCTCTCAGCTGTGTCAGCCGGCTGTCTCGGCAGGGCAGCTAATTTGTAATCACATACATATACACAGTATGTATAAATGTTTGCGCCTAAACTACACAATGTCATTTTATCATGCACCTGAAAGCACATAAAGACATACACACACACTTACACGCGCACGCACACACACATAAATATATATCTTAGACAACATTAGGCATTATTTGAATCCAGTTCCCTCATTTCCTCTATATTCACTGAGCCATATAGGCTGTTGTTGGCCCATATATTATTTAGAAGGCCATAAACATAACTCTCCCTGCAGGGAGATCTTTGGCAATGTAAACAGTGACAGTGTAATGGCTTATTAATGTTGCAGCAATAACGCGATATTGTTCCACAGCTCTAATCATTTTCCGTTATTGGTGTAATTGAACTGCAATAATGCTGCACAAATGTTGCGAGTATATTAAAAGGACGTAACCGTGGAGAATAGCCGGCAAAATAGCATCCCATCGTGTCTGAAAACATCCGGCAAAGGTAATCGTAATCATTTCACCAAGACTGTCATCTCCATCACGACAAAACGGGTCCCCCTGGGCAGAACTGGGCAATTGGCAGGTGAAAGAACGCAAAGCTATCTTCACTCTGCAAGGACTCAGCTGGTCAGAAGACGCTAAGATGAGAATGTGGTCATTTTAGCGCTACCTTGGTTTTTGGTACTGATCTCTTGGTTTTGGTGCAGAGTACAGGCACAGAAACCATTAAGGGTACCTGAACTTACAGTAATATGGGGAGTTGGTATCTATAGTCTACATATCAGTAGCCTGGCTGCCATATAAGTCTTTTGAAGGAAAGTTAACCATGCCTGAGTCCATTTAAAAAATCATTCCCCCATAAAAAATGATGATAATGTACATAGTTACAGAGTTAGTTTGGTTGAAAAAAGACATTTATCCATCAAGTCCAACCAGGAAAAATAAATAAATAAAAAAACAAAAATATAAAACACCATCCTGAACTTGCACATAACCCAGTTGATCCAGGGGAAGGCAAAAAACCTTACAAGGCCTGGGTCAATTAGCCTTAAAAAGGAAAAATTCCTTCCTGACTCCAGATGGCAGTCAGATAAATCCCTGGATCAACTCTTCCGAGAATTACCATATTTTTCGGACTATAAGACGTACCTAGGTTTAGAGGACAAAAACCAGGGGAAAAAATATATACTAAACCTCTGGTGCATCCATGGTGAAGGGGCATCTTGTGGATTATGCCCCCTTTGTACCTCTTGTGTCTCCTTCTGTCCTCCTGTGTCCACCTCTGTCCTCCTCTATGTCCTTTTGTTTCCCCCTTGTGTCTTCCTATGCCCCTTTGTGTCCCTCGTTTGTCCCCCTGTTTCCTCCTCTGCATGGGCACAGTACAGGGAGTCCCCTACATTGCGGCAGGTTGGAGGTTCGTATTGGCAGGCATTCACAAGTCATGAACTCCCTGCATTTAGACTATAAGATGCAGTGACTTTTCCCCCCACTTTTAGGGGAGTAAAAAGTGAGTCTTATAGTCCAAAAAATATAGTACCTAAAAATGTATAGCCGTGGATGCCCTTCAATGCAAGGAAAGCATCCAAGCCCTCTTTAAATGCAGATATAGAGTTTGCCATAACTACTTCCTGAGGTAAGATATCCCAGATTTTACCCACTCTCATTGTGAAGGAACCCTTTCTAAATAGATGGCAAAAACGTTTTCCTCCATACACAGATCATGCCCCTTTGTCCATCATACATTACAACCCTAGGGACAAAAGCTCATCTGCCAAGCTTTTGTATTGCCCTCTGATGTACTTATACATGTTAATCAGGTCACCTCTCAGTAGTAGTAGTGATTACTTCAGCTTCTCAGTAGTAGTAGTGATTGGTTCAGCTTCATGCAGTGGCATGCTAAGAAGCAGGGGTGTAACTAGAGAGAAGGGCCCCAAGGGGAGGCAAGGAAAGGGGTGTGAGCATGGGGGGGGGGGGAATCAAAGTTTTGCTGGGGGGGGCATGCATTGAAGTTATTCCACTAATAAGCCATCAATCCTCTACTGCTTCCCCCCCCCCCCCCCCAATTGTAGAGATTAAAGGATACCCGAAGTGACATGTGACATGATGAGATAGACATGGGTATGTACAGTGCTTAGCACACAAATAACTAGGCTGTGTTCCTTTTTTTTCTTTCTCTGTCTGAAAGAGTTAAATATCAGGTATGTAAGTGGCTGGCTCGGTCCTGAGTCTGACTCAGACAGGAAGTGACTACAGTGTGACCTTCACTGATAAGGAATTCCCCTTTTAATCAGGGGCATAACTAGATGTAATAGGGCCCCCCTGCAAAAATGATAGCATGGAGCCCCCTTGGTCCCCAAACCCCATGAGGGTCATGTGATCGGGAGTTGGTGAATGACATCAGGGAGTGTTCTGCTGTGAAGGAGGTAGGGAGATCTTATTTGCAAATATAAGTGTTATCCAGATAAATTAATTACAAGGGAACTTGCAAGGATTGTGAGGTATTCATGATAGATAAGACCCTTGGTTTACTTAATGCTTTCATAGACTCAGGCTGACATGGTGAGTTTTTTCACAGACCCTATCCTGTTCACTGTATGCTGCTGGCGCATGGAAACAGTTAACTGTATGTAACTGAGAGGGGGGGGGGGGGGGGAGAAGGGCACTAAGGGGGTCACAGTGATTCCTAGCCGGGGCCAGTGCCCCAGTGTGCCCCAGAGCAGTAATGCTCGGATGCCCCCAATCACGGATTTGACTAAATTCGGCCACGGAGGTCAGCGGAATCAAGATCCGGATAACAGTGATTGCAATCCGGATTTGAAATGGACTTACGAATGAGACTCGGATTTTTGCCGTGATTGCCTGTAAAATCCGAGTTCACGGCCGTGTCGTGATCCGGATTTTCCTTAAACATAAATAGCACAGCCCCATACATGCTACCATCACCAAAATTGCATGGATTACTAAGGTGATCAGTGGCTACAACTTAAAAAAAAATTCAAAAAGACTTTATAATTTTTGAGAAAATCAAATTTAAAGTTTCCAATGAAAAAGTAATGGTGATTAAATTCCGCCAAAACCTGCCGACTTTAGCGGTTAATAGCAAAGCCCTCTTACATGCTATAAACACCATATTTGCAGGATATGCTAAGTAGAACAGTGGGAACAAGGGATACATTTTTTTTCAAAAATACCTTATACTTTGTGAGAAAATCGATTTTAACTACTTCAGCCTATCTGGACAGATATATTCATCCAGATAGGCTTCACTAACTGCCGCTGGCCCCACGCGCTCCCGAAGCCTTCCGCTGCCCCGGAGATCATTGAATGGGAACACAGTTCCCACTCATTGATCTATGTCTCCGTATGAAAAACCGACAGCTTCTCTGAAAAGCCACAATTCCTCTAACTTTCACGTCATCCCTTCAGTTCTGGTAAGCGAGAGCTCTCGCTTACAGGATGAAAAACAAACACAAATGACTTTGGCCATCTTGGGATAAGTAGTGATAAAGTTATTGACGAATGAATGGGAGGTGAAAGTTGCTCGGATGCATAAGGTGAAACAACACTGAAGGCTGAGGTGGTTAAAGTGGATCCGAGGTGAACTTTTACTCATTGCATAATTGTGTTCCTTTCCTGTTGTTTATAGGGCATTCCTCAAGCCAAATACTTTTTTTTTTTAATACGCTAATTCCCTATAAACTAAATAAACCACGCCCACAGGTTTTCAGAGAGCCTTGGCAGTAGCAAGGGCTCATGGGAGCTCAGTCTGGGCAGAAGGAGGAGGAGGTGTTAGCCATTGATTTCAGAGGCAGAGGGGAGGAGGGGGATTAGGTTTTTTTCACAGGCTGAGTGCTCAAGATACAGATAAGCCTGCCTCTGTGTAATGTTTACAAACAACATGGCCGCTGTCATTGTATCACAGGAAGAAATAATCATTTTTCTATTAAAGCTGTTTGCAGCTAGATTTGCTGTGTAAACTATCTAAACTTTAGATAAGATATATAGACAAGTTACTTTTTATAGTTAGTTTTTCATCTCGGATCTGCTTTAAAGGTTCAAAGGAAAATAGTATATATTTAAATGCAATAATGACAGTTAATGTATTTACTGCATTTATATGTATACTTTTTTTTCTTTGAAATTTCCTTTGATCCTTTAAAATCGATTTTCTCAAAAAGTGTTCCCTTGTTCCCACTGTTCTACTTAAAGCGGTATAAAACCCTCACATAATATTCAATAAAAATATATTTTCCTACTTTTTATATGCCATGCGGTTATCCTATTTGCTTTTGTGCATAAGTATTATTATTCATTTAGAAATTACAAGTTCCCAAAGTACACTTTTTTTGCTCTGAAAGTTGACTTTGCATTTTATTCATAACTGCTTTATTCATCTTCTGACGTAAGCAGAAATGCTTTCTGATGCTTTCTGATTGTCTCACTGTCTTCAGGAGAGTTTGCAGTGTCAGAGAAGGGTTTGTTTATATTTCTCACTTGATACAATTAAACACAAGATAACATTATCTCTAGTTCGGATTCCTCCAGCTTTCCCTGCAGGGAACTTGTAAGTCCTGTGTGTAACCCTTTGAATGCTGTTCTAGTAAAAAAAATGGTGGTAGTATATAATATGCTGAGAGAAATCTATTAGAGTAAAGAAGAATGCTGGGTTTCATTCCACTTTAACATATCCTGTAAATTGGGTGTTTATATCATGTAAGGGGGCTTTGCTATTGACCGCTAAAGTCGGCGGGTTTAATCATGGATATTTTTTTGCAATCACGGCCGTGATCACGTTCCGACTACTACTAACCACGGCAGAATCCGTGTTGGAATTCCGTGACTGATTCAGATCACGTTGGCGGATAGTGAATCACGGGTCGTGGTCGTGATGAGCATCACCACCCCAGAGTAGCAGCGCCACTGTATGGCAACTGCACAACTAAACCTGCAACCCATCTATTATGCAATCTGCAATAACAACAGAAGACAAATGTGCAGCTCTCGCTGCACCCCACACAATATTACCAGAGGGAGACCGACAGCCAGCGATGAGCAAAAATGCAGATATTCTTTTCACATTGATTTTTGCGAAAACAGTGAAATATTCGACTTACGCGCAGAAAATCATTCTACAATACTTTTGCAGTTACCTATGTTTTGGATGAGTTTTTTTTTTCCACAGTTTTTTTTCTTTAATTTAAAAGCGTAATCCACTGCTACGTTTGCGTTGTGTACATGGGCCGTGATTGGCTGCCTGTGTCTGACAAAGTAGAGCGTTGTTCTCACCAGCGTTGCTTGCGAATTTTCGCCCAAGTCATTATCGCATCGAAAATCCCGTTTTCAAAGATATATTCGCGTGTTCGAAACTTCGCTGTATGCGGACGCTTATGCCCTTATGATTATGCTGTATGCGGACGCTTGTGCCCTTATGCGGAAACATTTCTGAAATAATCCGCTAGGGTAAACTATACATGGGCAACTACGCGTAGTGAGTGAAGCTATGCATAGTGGTTCTACCCTACTCGGAAATACGTATGCGATAAACTAGGTATCTAATGCAAAAATAACGGGCATTAGGCGAAAATTAACGATCAAAAATTTGCATGTCGAAAAAAAATTAGTTCTTTTTTGGGCGAAAATTCGGCGAAAAGAATATTTGCATTTTCGCTCATCACTGGTTCTCACTGTCTGTACAAGCCACAGACACCCATATATATATCCCAATTGATATATTTGAGAATGAAAATTTGCGGTTTCTGAGTTATTCATTTTTCATTGAGCATTTTGTAAAAACACATTGGGCTCGATTCACAAAAGAGTGCTAACTCAGTTAGCACGCCTAAAAGCAGGTTTTGACATTGCGCGCCAACGCGAATTTTCACGTGAAGTCATTAATTTGCGCGCGTAAAGTTTTGCGCTCATTACATCGCATGCAAATCAGCTAAGCACGGGTTTGCTAAGCATACACTCTAATAGGTTTGCATGCGAAGTCCACCTGTTGCGCAAGATGCGTAACGCGAAATTTGCACGTTCGCAAAATGGGTGTAAAGTGGCTTGCACTCATGTTTGCACATGCAAACCTTTTAGGCGTGCTGAGTGAGCACTGGTTAGTGAATCAAGCCCTATGTATCTATAAATGAAAAAATCTCATCAAAAGCAAAAATGACTTTGGCGAAAATACGCAATCAACATTACTGACAACCACCCTGCTGACATCCCTCCACATGGCAATTTACACCACAACCGAGTGTCTGTCCAATTAGCTACACATGCTAATTAAATCAATACCCATCACTGTACTGATTTATTTATCCTGAGGTTGCAATTAAAGAGGACCTGTAGTGAAAATAATGTCATGAATAAATTGCTTTTTTTCCCAATATTAATTTATAGATTATTTAGTCCGTGTTTGCCCATTGTAAAATCTCTCCCCTCCCCGATTTACATTCTGGCATTTATAACAGGTGGCAACATCTTTAGTCCGGCCAGGTGCAGCTCTGGGGAATGTTTGTTTAGGGCTGGTGCACACCAAAACCCGCTAGCAGATCCGCAAAACGCTAGCAGATTTTTAAACGCTTTTTTTTATTTTTATGAGGCGTTTTGCTAGCGTTTTGCGGATTGCTGCTGCGGTTTTCAGTATAGTAGATTTCATATATTGTTACAGTAAAGCTGTTACTGAACAGCTTCTGTAACAAAAACGCCTGCAAAACCGCTCTGAAGTGCCGTTTTTCAGAGCGGTTTGCGTTTTTCCTATACTTAACATTGAGGCAGAAACGCATCCGAAATCCAAAAAATGCCTCACCCAGGCATTTTTCGTTTCTGCAAAACGCCTGCCGCTCTGGTGTGCACCACCCCATTGAGATACATTGACCAAGCAGATCCGCAGCCGCAAGCGGATCTGAAAACGCCCAAAAAGCCGCCCGGTGTGCACCAGCCCTGACTGAGCGTTCTGAAGCCAGTGCAAATAATGCCCCGTCTCCCAAAATGCTGTGGGAGAAGAACAGTGAGCGAAAGATGTGAATATTATTTTTTCAAATTATGAAATTTTCAATTTTCAGACAAAAACACCATTAAAAAATCATACTATAATACTTTTGTGGTTTCCGCTGTTTTGTTGTGTTTTTTTTTTCTGTTTTTGACATATTTCATTCAAGAAGCGTAGTTCACTTTCGCATTTGCAGACATCGTGCTCACCCATACATAACAGTTGATATATTTGTGAACCAAAAGTCGCGGTTTCAGCGAAAATTTTCGGAATTCTGCGGTAATTGTTTTTCATTGACTATAGGTTGTACATTGTATTTTCCCGAAAATAATTTAGAAAGCGAAAATTACTTTGGCAAAAATTGGCAATCAATACTAGAGAAGAATTCTGCATAGCTAATCAGCCTAGGCTAATCATCACAGGGAGGGCGGGGCTAGATACCAATATACAGCAATAGATAGATATCGGAAGTGTTTCTGATGCTGAAACCAGAAAAGTTACTGTAAAAGCAGATGTGCTGAATAATTTACTGCATTCTATTAAATGTCACTGCAGGGCCTCTTTAAAGCAAACCTAAAGCAAATAAGTATGATTCAATGAATTATATGTGTAGTATGGATAATGAATAGAACATTAGTACCAAAGGAAACTGCATCATGTTTTTATTTTCAGTTGTATAGCTTTTTTTCTTTTTTTTTAATAACATTGCATCATACTGTCGTATTTGCAGTTTACAAACCACACGCTGTCTTTAAAGCTTTAAAACAAAGCAGAAACGATGACCATTTGGCCCTGTTCACAGTGGTCAGTTGTGTTGCAGAATAAATCTTCATGTGAATTCACTGCCCATACCATTCTATGGGCCTGTTCACAGCAAAGGATCACGCTATTCTAACTCGCTGCATGCAGGCTTTGTATTAAAGTCTATGGCTAGTCTGCATTGCAGTTCACAGTCATTATAACGCAACTGACTGCTGTGAACCTGGCCTTTGAACTGTCCTGCAGTAAAAACTTATCTTAAAGAGACACTGCAGCGAAAAAAAATATTTGATATAATGAATTGGTTGTATAGTACGGATAATCAAGAAACCAATCGATGCAAAACTGGGAGGAGTTAGCCACGAACAGGATGAGCAGAGAGACTTAAAAGGAGTCCGAAGGTGCCGCTCACGTGACCGCCTGACGAAGCCCGATGGGCGGGCGATACTAGTTACGGCTACAGGGCAGCGTGGTGACGTCACCGCTGCACGGAATCCGGAAACTGCTCGGAGTTGGATGTAGTGGCTAGCAATGAGTGAGGACTTACTGTACCACCGCTGGCTGTGGCTGGTGACATATATATGCGGCTGAAGTGGCTGTATGACAGTGGACCAATCCCTGGAGGTGGTGAGAGCCCTCTTGGGCACCGAACTACATAGGTGGGAGGTGGTGAAAGCCCTCCGTAGGCCACGCTGTCACTATGGTATAACATTAGCCTCGCTTAAGCCTATCCAAACCGCTGTGACAGAGGTGCCTGGCTCTTCTACTGACCACTTATGCTATTGCTCCGTTGTTATTGCCTGATGAAGCGGGATCAAACCTGCGAAACGCGTTGCATATTTAAAGTTCATAAATAAAATATATTGACTATATTTACTACAGTCGTTGTGTGTCTACTTGTAGGACGTAAGTCCACCACTACCGCCTCTATTTACCAAGAATTTGGTTTTTAAGCTCATTTAGCTTCCTTTTATCCTTTTGGCGCCTCTGTTCTCCTGCATAATATTGAGTCCACCCTGGGTGGAGGGTTGAACCCCTTTTTCTCATCTACAGAGAGCGACTTCTTATTCCTGAGTGGGGTCAGGAAAATCTCCCCACCTGCCTTTACAGTGGTTGCCTAATGGTAACCCTGGTTTGTAAGTATTAATATTTACTCTATCTAGTAACCATTTAGCAGTACATATTACACTATCGGGGCTCTTGGTGTTCCTTGTTTTTATGGGCGTGTGAGTGAATGCGCAGTTGTGTGACACATGCCGGCTGTGTATATGGCTTAGGTTTTACACCACAGGCAGCTCTTTTTAGTGGGGTTTTCTAGAGGTTTAGTATGTAGAATTATCAATAAAATTATTGCGATTAGTAGACCACTGTGGATCATTGGTGTGTTGTCAGATAATTACTAGAACATTAGTAGCAAAGAAAATATGCTCATATTTTTATTTTCATTTATATAGTGTTTATAACATTGCATCATTCTCTAATATTTGCAGTTTACACACTACTCAGCATTCTAAATGATTTTTCAGAGCAACCCAGTCAACTTTTGAACTGTTCACTTCTTTTCCTATGGAGAGAAAAATAAATTACAGTGATTGACAGTTGAGATAACAAGATTCAGAAGACAGAGCTCTCTGCCACTTTGAAAGACGTGGAGCTCAATGGCTCGTTTTGCATAGATAACAACTGGAGTTCCTTAACTCTTCCTGTACTGGAAACAATATTAGACTGATGTCTCTGCTCCTAATGTTTTATTTCTAAGCTGTACTACATGTAAAAATCATCATATCATCATTTTGTTTTCGCATCAGTGTCTCTTTAAGCTGTTTCTTACTGTTTCTTGGCTGTTTAAAGAGAAACTCAGACCAAAAATTGAACTTTATCTTAATCAGTAGCTGATACCCCCTTTTACATGAGAAATCTATTCCTTTTCACAAACAGACCATCAGGGGGCGCTGTATGACTGATATTGTGGTGAAACCCCTCCCACAAGAAACCCCTCCCACAAGAAAAGTTCGAACTTTTGACAGTTTTCTGTCTGTGAACCTTGTTGCATTGTGGAAAATAGCTGTTTACAGCTGTTTCCAACTGCCAAAAACCATGCAGCAGCTACATCACCTGCCAACAGTAAAATGTTCACCGGAGTTCCTCTTTAAGGCAGGGAACACACTTGTCTTTCAGTTTTCTGCGCGCGTTTTCCTGCATACTTTTTCTGCACACCAAGTGTGTTTCTATGCAGGAAAACGCACGTGTTTTTTTCACAGCAGTTGATGTAGTTGATAGAGAAAACTGACAAAATGTGCAGAATCAGGATGCAGAATGTCAGTTTTTTTTTCTGCACGCGAACAGCATATGTGTACTAGCCCATTGATTAACATGAGTTCTCAGTTTTTCTGTGCAGAAAACGCGCACGAAAACAGTCAAGTGTGTTCCCTGCCTAAGTGCTTCAGGAAACACAGGGTTGCTCGTAAACTACACCAGCGCTAATCTACGCGTCGTAGTACGCAACTACGCATCGTAGTTCATAGGCGAAGTTTAACAACTACATGTACGCATTTCCGCGTAGTTGTAGTCCCGCTATGCGAAGCTTCGCCCGCTACGCGTAGTTGACGTATGTATTGCGAAGTCAACTACACGTGCGGTAACTGCATCTATATGGATCATTGCGCATGCGCAGAAATATAATTGCCCTTTTATACGCATACAATTCCGCCTTGGAAGGTGGAAGGTACGCTTATATTAGTTCATATTTGCAAATAGGTTGAAGATTATTGTGGAAATTTTTCCGCATAAGGGCATAAGCGGTCGCATCAACTACGCTTCGCACTACGCGAAGCTTGCGTATTTTAACACGTAGTCTACGGAATGCAAACGTAGTGAAGTTTGTGATTACATAGCCGTAGATTACGAAGCGTATTTGCGTAAAAATACGCGTAGTTCCAGCGTAGCAGAGTTGGCTGAGTACGACCATCCCTGAGGAAACAGGACTGTATTCGACCCAGTGGGTGGAATAACAGAGAAGCTCTTTTGCATAGATAATAACTGACAGTTTTTAATCTTCCTGTACTGGAAAACAATACGAGACGTTTTAACTTGCTACAAATGTTCTATTTCTTAGCTGTTTTCGCTTTCAGGTTTGTCCTATGACCCTTGTGAGCTGGATTAGGACACACACTCGACAAGTAGATGGCAGGTCCACTTTGCTGTTTCTCACATTCATAACAGTATCCTGCTGATTTTATTTAAAGATAGATGAAGTTGTTCCCTTTGCAGCTGATTTAAACCGTCGGTGTACTGTGCCTTTAACCCCCCTCCCCCCCGCCCGTCACATTCCTCTCCATTCCTCGCACCTCTTTATGGCGTAATGATTGGAGACGTTTACTGTAGTAATAGGTAACCTAATCTGGCAGTTTGTATCTCGCCTTTCCCCTATCCCTGCTGGGGTCCAGCGGTGGATCTCATTATGGCCATCCATCTGCTTGTCTTTAGGCTGCTTGTAAATTACTCACAGGTTCTCTGTTTGTAGCGCACAGCCGCATTATGTACAAGTGTGTGGAGTCAGCAGAGCTCAGGATAGCGATTAAACAGCGCTGTAAATACATACATCTCTGTCATCCGCTCCCCCTCCGTATCTAGCCTGCTGGAGAGAGTCCCGCGCTTCCCCCAGCAACAATCCACCCATAGAAGCCTTCATTCTCTCCATGAACGCCAACATCCAGAGAGATGGTTAATTACGCAGCTTGATGGGGTGTCCCCCAGGAAGTGGCATAACTACAATTTATGGGGCCCCCCAGAGAAACTTTGATGGGACCCCCCAATGCTTACACCCCTTCCCTTGCCTCCATTTGGTGCCCTCCAGGGCCTGAGGGCCCATCTCACAAGGGTCATAAATCCAGTGTGGCAACCATGATCTTCACACCCATAACAAGTGTAGCCACAAAACCACCTGATCTGGTGTATAGTCCCCGAAGGTTATTAGTTGGGGCCCATCTCACAAGGGTCATAGGACAAGCAAGGCCATCATGATTTTCACACCCATAACAAGGTAGCCACAAAAACACCTGATCTGGAGTATAGTCCCCTGTATCGGAGGACTCTTATACTGGAGTTGTCCTTCATAAATACATTTGCATACTGCCCACCAAGACAAACCATGAGCAGGATAGAAGCTATCTACCATAGGGACCTAGAAATTGCAAAACATGAGATCATACAGATCGGACGCAGGGTAGAAGAGGCAGTCAAGGTCCTGGAAAAACTTAAACAAGCTCAGCTGGAGCAACAGCAGGCTCTTGAGCAGAGGTCCCCAAACTTTTTTGGTCAAGGGCCGAGTCAACATACTTGAGACTGCTGGGGGGCCGGAGCATATATAAAAATATGTTGAAAAACATTAATCTAGATATTTTTAAGGTTAATATCTCTTTGTTATTACCTCCCGTCTGTTTTAAAAACGGGATTTATCATTAACCATGTTCAACAATGATGTTTATCATTATTAAGATTTCGTTATTCACCTGCGCCATTTCGTTATCCAGCCAGGCCCTTTTTTCCTGGTGCCCTTTCTTTCATGCACGCATCTAGTGTGGTTCTGTATTAAACATGGCTACTTTGTGAGGGAAGAAGCTGTTCCTATTCCTGGAACTTTTGGTTGCGACTGACAACCTCACTCCTGAAGGCATGCGCTGGAAGATGGAGTGAGCTGGGTGGGAGGGGTCAGAGGCAATCTTGGTCGTTCCCTTTCTGCACCTGGTAGCGTAAAGATCCTGCAGGGAAGAGAAGCTATAGTCAATTATTCTTCCCGCTTTTTGGATGATGCGCTGTAGTCTCACCTTTTCTAGTACGGAGCAGGAGCCGAACCAGTCAGTCATAGATGATGTCATGATGGATTTGATGATTGCAGTGTAGAACTGCACCATTAATTTTTGAGGTAGGCCAAACTTTTGCAGCTGCCGTAGATGGTATATCCTCTGTTGCACTTTCTTGGTGATAGTGACAGTATTGTTATCCCATTTTAGGTTGTTGGAGATTGTGCACCCATTAGCTTGAATGACTCTACCTGGGTTACTGTAGATCTATTTATGGTTAGGGGAAGGTGATTGGGGAGTTCTCCTAAAGTCTATTATCATCATCTCAATGTTCTCCTGATTTTTATGAAAATTGATTTTTTTTTTAACCTGATTTGAGAATAGTACTTACCGTCTTTCCCGAAAATAAGACACTGTCTTATATTCTTTTTTCCTTCAAAACTCCTAGGTCTTATTTTCGGGGAGGTCTTAAATATATTTCCCTTTTGTGCTTGTGCTCCCCGATTCCCCCACCTCCACTTTACCTTCTACCGACTCCCTCCTCCAGAAAGTCGCACTGCCCATCGACTGCAGATCAGCGTGGTAAACTGCTGATTCCCGCATTGCCGCTTCTGGCCCCGTTCTGCCCTGCCTGCCGGCATCATTTTCAAACATCAGATCAGCGGTAAAGTGTGGTGAAAAAAGCTAGTTACACTGTAACAGCGCTTCCGTGTACAGGAAGTAAACAGAGATGTCACTTCCTGTACACGGAAGTGCTGTTACAGTGTAACTAGCTTTCTTCACCACACTGTACCGCTGATCTGCGGTTTGAAAATAATGCCGGCAGAAAGGGCAGAACGGGGCCACAAGTGGCGGTGCAGGAATCAGCCGTTTACCACGCTGATCTGCAATAGAGGTATGTCGGTGGGCAGTGTGACTTTCTGGAGGAGCCGGGAGGGGTCGGCAGGAGGTACAGTGGGAGCGGGGAAAAGGGGGGGGGGGGGCAAACGGTCGGGACGTCCTCAGCCACTAGGGCTTATTTTAAGAGTAGGTCTTATATCATACCTCCCAACATTTTAAGTGTCGAAAGCGGGACACTTAGGCCACGCCCCTGGCCACGCCCCAACCCCCTAGCCACACCCACTATTTTATTTTATTTATTTTTTATTAAAAAATTTTAATTAATTACTCCCGAAAGGGAGGGTGCCAGTGGGAGGGGGAGGAGGGTGGTGAGGGTGGCCGAGGGGGGGGGGGGGAAAGAAAACCCGATCGAGGCACCAGCCCGGGGATGCGTATGCGGCATGGATGCCGCATGGACGCTATTAAGCTTCTCCCTCCCTCCCTCCTAATGTGCCCCCAGTGTCCCCTTATGTGATTAATTAGGGGGGTTGTCAGTGGAGGGGGGGAGAATGTCCGTCACCGTGGGTGGGGAGGAGGGTGCCACTTTTAGGTGGGGGGGGGGGCGCCTGGGCAGAGAATGGAGGCGGAAAAACTGATCGAGGCTCCAGCCGCGGTACTGAGGGATGCAGGAGCCCGGCTTCAATACTTCCTCCCTCCCTCTGTGAATGCCCCCTAATGTATGTCCGTGTGCCCCCCTCTCCACCCCTCCCTATAGGCAGAGTGAGCGCAGCGGAGCGGGCAGTCGGGTCCTCTTACCGCTGGCTGATGCACGCGTACTGTCTCTATCCGACCTCCATGTGCTTCCTGTGACGTCATAGTAAACAGGAAGCACATGGAGGTCGGATGCCAGAGACAGTACGCGCGGCGTGCATCAGCCAGCGGTAAGAGGACCCGACTGCCCGCTCCGCTGCGCTCACTCTGCCTATAGGGAGGGGAGGAGAGGGGGGCACACGGACATACATTAGGGGGCATTCACAGAGGGAGGGAGGAAGTATTGAAGCCGGGCTCCTGCATCCCTCAGTACCGCGGCTGGAGCCTCGATCAGTTTTTCCGCCTCTATTCTCTGCCAGCCGTCGGGATTCGAGAGGGGGGGCCCGGGATAGCGGGAGGGCCCCCCCAAATCGGGAGAATCCCGACGAAAACGGGACGGTTGGGGGGTATGCTTATATTTCAAAATATGTACTAGGTCTTACTTTAGGAGGATGTCCTACTTTTGGGGAAACACGTTAGTTAGGCATTAAGTGCTAGCATGGTAATGGCATAAGTGACCAGCAGGTGGTGCTGTAGGCAAACTGTATTATTGCAACTCCCACTTCAGATAGATTTTCCCTATATACAGGAGAACTCTAAAAACTAGAATATGTTGCAAAAGTCTATTTATTTCAGTAATTCAACTTAAAAGGTGAAACTAACATATGAAATAGGAAGCCTTTGCAGGTGATTTGGATTAATTAGCTGATTAATTAGTCTGACACTTTGAGCCTAGAATACTTAGAAACCTTTTCTTTACAATATTCTAATGGTCTGAGATTTGATTTTGGGGTTCTCATAACCTGTAGGTCATAATCACCAAACTTATGACAAATAAAGGCTTGAAATAACTTGCAATGCATGTAATGAGTCTTTTCATATATTAGTTTAACCTTTCAACCACCACTGTAGTATATCCACGTACTCTGTGACTTCTTCTAAGCCATGAGGACGTAGACATACGTCTTGAAGCTGAAGAAATACTGTGCAAGATTGGGCATTGCTCCTGTGCACACTTCCAGCACTATCTGATGCAGCACTAATTGGGGAAAGGGAATATATGTTCCCTGAACCAATAGGATTGATTTCTACATAGTGAACAATACACTATGTAGCATCGTTTCACAATAAAATATCTTCACCATAAATTGTAACAGGAACATAATCTAAGTTTTGTGATAAGCGGTAGAAATAGCCGAACAAAATTTGTGTTTTTTATCTACAGTAGTGCGTTTTATTTTTAAACCGGAATTCGTAAAATTGAGAAATAATGTTTTTTTTTAATTTTTTTCCTCTTTTTCCCATTAAAATGCATAGAAAACAGAATCGTTTGAGGGGAAAAAATGCCATACAATGAAAGCCTAGTTCGACGTGAAAAAAACCCAATCTATATATTTCATTTAGGTGTCATAAGTAGAGATAAAGTTATTTCTGATTAAATAGGGACACAGCTAAAATGTAAAAACTGCTCTGGCCCATAAGGGGGGAAACAAGGTCTGGAGGTGAAGTGGTTGAGTTGAATTACTAAAATAAGTGGACTTTTGCACGATATTCTGAATTTTCGTAGTTAATCTGTAGTGTTACTTATAGGAGTAACCAGTAGCGTCACTAGAGGGGTGCGGTAGGTGCGGACCGCACCAGGTGTCACCTGCAGAGGGGGTGACACCAAGCTCCAGGCTAAGGGAGAGTGGAGAAGGCTATGTAAATATTCACCAGGCTACTGTCTGATAGACTTCTCTCTCCTGCTATACTCCCTTCTGGCTGCTCCTTGTTGAGCTTATAACAGAGTTCGGAGGCTAACAGGGCCACATGGTGATCAATTTAACACCCCCCATTAACAAGCAACGTTACTACCTGGTGAAGTTTGGAGGTTCATGGGGTAGGAGGGGGTGACACCATGAGTTTCCGCACCGGGTGACACCCACCCTAGTGACACCTCTGGGAGTAACAAATGAGGATTTCTATTTGGAGAGGTAATAATAATATTTGTTTGGGCACAAGAACGCGGTGTGAATCGCGTACATTCGGTATTTTGTAGCATCACGACGGCATCTATATAACTCTCCTTATTTTCTCTATCACTCTGTCACAGTTCTCTGTGTTGTGCACATCACTCCGCAGAGTCAGACACCATTATTTCATGCCCCGTGGGGCTTAATTACAATTTAATTGCGACGCCCGAGGCACTGGGAAATTAAAAAAGATTAAAGACCCAGTGAGAGTTGACAATCTAAGTTTTTCAAAATGTTTGTCCAGAGAGTGACATCAGCGGAGACAGTGCTGGCGGAACATGCCAGTCCTGCTGTGACAGTTGTTCTGTATGTGACACTCGCAATATCACCAGTAGCGTTTTTGACACAAACGGAATGTCTAAGTAGGACGGTTTATGAACAGAATTAATGAAACCAGTGATGTCATCTTCCATGTTCATCACAAAGCGTAGGCTGAAGCAAAAGAGACATTTAAAGGAAAACTACATTTTTGCTAAGTGAATAACTGAACTGAAAGCAGCAGGGACAGCCATGATATCCCAGGGAAAACCACACATACCATCAATTCCGGCGTATAAGACGACTGGGCGTATGAGATGACCGGCATCTCTCGTAGTTCTTGTAAAAACAATTATCCGCTGAAATGAAGAAGTAACATGTTTTGCAAATATGAAAAAAAAAACATAAACACAGTGTAATCCAAGTATAAATACTTGTTCAACTTACATAACATGTATTGTTCTGTCCACGTTTTGATTGCAGTGAATTTTATACAGTTAATAAAGATAAAACCGTTCTTGCCATTTTCCATCTTAAAGAGAATCTGTACTGTAAAATTCTTACAATAAAAAGCATACCATTCTATTCAGTCCTGGGCCCCTCTGTGCTGTTTCTGCCACTCTCTGCTGCAATCCTGGCTTGTAATTGCCATTTTTGTGCAGTGTTTAAAAACAAAAGACATAGCAAGTGATAGGCTGAGAGTAGCTCAGTGTGTGAGTCATACAGAGTGTGCAGGGGGCCTGGAGAGGGTGTGTATAGCTTCTATCCAATCACAAGCAGCACAGCACATTCCAGTCTGACTGCCTGAGCCCGACAGAGCCGACAGAGGAGAGAAGATTAGATCATATAACAGAGATAATACAGCCACTGTGCAAATAGGAAAGGCTGCAGTAAGACAGAGCATATTAGAACAGCTATAGGATAGAAGAAATAAGGCTCAATTTTGTTACAGAGTCTCTTTAACTCCCTCTGACTGAAGCCTATCCTGATGTCATTTCCTCCCTTACTTTTTTTTGTCTCCTAGAAGCTGTTTTGTCATAGCTAGCTTGCTTTGTAAACGCATGTGAGCACAGCATAGATTCGATTTCAGCACCTCACTGAACTGCCCTCAGCCAATCAGCGAGGAGCAGGAATGTGGGAGTTGTGATGACAAGCTTACTTCTCATCAGCAATGTACCAAATAGAGCCAGGCGGACTGAGATTAGAATCTGAATAGATTGGAATGCTTGCAATGCAGAGTAAGGCTGCAAGCTGTACAATAAACCCAGAGAAGTGGGTAGAGGGAATTTGGTTTTGTGCCAGAAAATCCCTCTTGAAAGCATAATCTCTGTTTTGCAATCAAATAAAAAAATAAAATGTCTGCTCAAGTTATTTGCTTACAAAATCCCTGAGGAAATAGTCCAAGGCATCTTGCATCGTTATTGGTCACATATCACTGATGCCCAGGGCAGTGGGAGGGTCATGGAGTGAAGCATGTTGGGGAAAGGCTCCCAGCACCACTATGCCCTGGACTGCTTCTTTGGAAAGACTCCAGCGTTGGAATTATTGCAACAGCAGTTTGTTATAACTGTGTGTGCCAAAATGGCCACAAGGTGGCGTTGTAGATTTTGTTGATGTGCATTTTCGGCGGTGTGCTGTTAATATTACTCTCAACTCTATGGTCTCTTGTTTTCTTCGCTACCATGTGGCATTGCTGCTCCCCTCACTACCATGTGATACATAATCATAGCCTTCTAGCAAAGCAGCTGAGAAAGTTTGGCCTACCTACAAATCTAATGGTGCAGTTCTACACTGCAATCATCGAATCCACCATGACATCATCTATGACTGTATGGTTCGGCTCCTGCTCAGCATTAGAAAAGGGGAGGCTGCAGCGCATCATCCAATCAGCGGAAAGGATAATTGGCTGTAGCTTACCTTCCCTGCAGGATCTTTACACTAGCAGGTGCAGAAAGAGAGCAACCAAAATTGCCTCTGACCCCTCTCACCCCACTCACTCCATCTTCCAGCGCATGCCTTCAGGAGTAAGATTCCGGTCAATCGCTACCAAAACCTCTAGACACAGGAACAGCTTTTTTCCACAAGCGGTAGCCATACTTAATGCTGAACCACGTTAGAGCTGCTAGGACTTGAGAGAAAACAGCACAGAACTGAAAATGAACAATTCTCACCTTACTTACTGCCACTATACTCACATACTTGACTTGTAAAATACACACTGTCTGTCCTTGTATTGTTTGTGTTTGCGTTTGTTAAGCAACTGCCAAGACAAATTCCTTGTAGGTGCAAACTTACTTGGCGAAATAATTTGATTCTGATTCTGATATGAGAAGTGTGGAATAGTCAGAATCAGAATGTTTATTCACCAAGCACGACTGGGTTTGGGGGTAAGGGCACAAAGAGAGTTCAGGAGGTTGACAGCTGAGCGGAAAAAGCTGTTCCTATGCCTTGAGGTCCTGGTGGAGATGGCCCCAAACCTCCAGTCTGATGGGAGCCGACTGAGGAAGCGTGGTCCTGGGTGTGAGGGATCGTTGGCAATCTTAAGCGGTCTGGAGCGCAGTCTGGAGTAGCAGAAGACGTCCAGTGGGTGGGGGGGGGGGGCTAATTTTCAGGGTAGATCTTATTTTCAGTGAAACCAAGTATGTGCCTATATAGCCATATTTGTATTAGACTTAGACTATACTGCTAAAATTTTCACATTTTCCAGATTATGTTTACCTTGCAGTCATAGCAATACTACACTGCTAGGTGTACAGACTTTCCCAAGATCTAATTTCCCTTCTTGTTTCACAGAAGAAGTTTTTCACATGTTGTGTTTTATTTAGGAGGTTATAGAAAATTCCTCATCCAAGGTTGTTAGAACAAATGATGGTGTCCCTAAATGATGATGTCCCCAAAACACCTCCCGCGTTGGCGTCCGGTACGCCATTCACTGTATACTGGCTTTGCCCTTTTGCACTACCAGTCTCCTTTTGTACGACAACTATATGTCTTTATCTTGTGCCGTTCAGCTTGTCTGTGTCAAAAATAATTCCATGTACTATTCTGTGTACTTGGCAAAATTTTGATTCTATTGTTATTTTGTAATACATTTTTGAAGGTAAGTCTATATCTGATCCATTTTTCAAACTGTTTTTAATTACATTAGACTTTCTTTTACACCTTCTGCTGTTTTATGCTTCAGACAGGCCCGGATTGACCTCACAGGAGCCTATAGGCACAGATGTCCCGACACCTTAGACTTCACCCTCCATGAACCTACAAACCTCCACTGAACTGCACCGCAAGTGTGCTGGCTGGCCCAGCCGTCACTTCTGCCTTACTTCCCTTGCCTGTCATAGGTAGGTACAGGTGTTTCTAACTATTAGGTAGCCAGAGGTACCCTCAATATTAAAGAGAATCTGTACTGTAAAATTCTTACAATAAAAAGCATACCATTCTATTCATTATGTTCTACTGGGCCCCTCTGTGCTGTTTCTGCCACTCTCTGCTGCAATCCTGGCTTGTAATTGCCAGTTTTAGGCAGTGTTTACAAACAAAAGACATAGCAAGTGATAGGCTGAGAGTAGCTCAGTGTGTGAGTCATACAGAGTGTGCAGGGGGCCTGGAGAGGGTGTGTATAGCTTCTATCCATTCACAAGCAGCACAGCACATTCCAGCCTGACTGCCTGAGCCCGACAGACCTGACAGAGGAGAGAAGATTAGATCATATAACAGAGATAATACAGCCACTGTGCAACTAGGAAAGGCTGCAGTAAGACAGAGCACATGAAAACAGCTATAGGAACTTATAGGATAGAAGAAATAAGGCTAAAAATTTTGTTACAGAGTCTCTTTAAGTAGCTAGAGGTGCCCCCAACTATTAGGTAGCTAGAGGAACCTCAGTATTAAGCAGCTAGAGGTACCCCTGACTGAAGGCATATCTTGTCAGTGGATTGCCGAGAGCAGGATGAGTAGCCTCTCATTTACACTTTCATCAGGACTCTGCATAGGGAAGGAGGAAGGGAGGTGCTCTGGGAGAGGAGAGAGTCACCTTTCCATCATCAGGCGCCTCTAGGCATGAGCCTACAGTGCCTTATGGTAAATCTGGCCCTGGTTTTAGACTATCCAGGTAGTTCCCGCCTTTCTGTATGAGTAATAAGATGCACAGACTACTTTTTCCCATCTACAGTAACTAAAACACCGGCAAGATGTACTGACACTCCCATCTGACAGTTTTTGTTAGGAACACTGTGAAATTGCTGTACTTGGCACAATGGCCTAATTTGCACAAAAACTATGTTGAGTTGAAATAACACTGGGCAATGGCGAGAGCTGTAATGAAGGGGTTGTTTTCTCTCAACAAAAGCAGAATTTAACTTTAAACTCCAGATTAACAGTGAAATAGCCAGATAAAGCACACGTACGGACTGTCTCACCTGTCAGAGGATTTATAACTCAGCCCCGCCCTTCCTGTGATGTCACAGCCCACTCGCACAGCACAGCCAACACGGTGACCTCATACTTCTCTGTTAAGCAATGCAGCTGTTGTAGAATCTGGATGAGAAACACACTAGACCTGCAATTCAACAAACTTTCCTGTGAGTTATATATTCTTCGAACTGATGTAGAACACTAGACATATGACTATGGCAGGGATTAGATTGTGAGCTCCTCTGAGGACAGTCAGTGACATGACTATGTACTCTGTAAAGTGCTGCAGAAGATGTCAGTGCTATATAAATATAGTACATAATAATAATATGGTAGGACATTAGAACATGACTATGACTAGGGAAAGGGATTAGACTGTGTGCTCTGTAAAGTGCTGCATAAGATGTCAGTGCTATATACTGTAAATACTGTTAGAATTTAAGTATTATATGATTGAATTCGTAGGCCTCAGTTACTTTAACTGAGTTTAGTTAAAAGACTTGATTTGCAGAGTCTCCCTTTAAGCAGCATTTCTAGAAACACTGGAACATGGTTTTGTCTTACACAAAACCAGCCAAGGTTAAAGAGCTTATCCAGGCCTGATGGGCAGACCATTGAGGCAGTCTTTTCTGTAAACATCGAGTGTTTGCATATTTCGTGAAGGAAAACAAGAGTCCAGTACATTAAACAATGTTCTTTTTAGAACTAGGTGATAGTTCGTGCATGCGCAGTAAAGACCGTGCCTGTCATTATATCACGAGGCTTTATCAGCCAATAGCAGGCGATGAGTTATTGATACGTCCCTGCTCAGATGGTGTCACATTTAACTCTTTAGAGGTCGGTATTAAAGCAGTCGACGGCTACAGAGATCCACTTCTGACTTCTGCTGCTTCTGACTGATGACTTCCACCCTCTACCCAATATTTGTAATGTATTGTCATCTTATGTAACTGTATGCTGTATACAGGCCTAAGTGCCACGTAGTATAGATGGAACCTAAGAGAAAAGACTGGTTACCATTTATCAGGAATGGGACCAAGAGCTTGTAACGCAAAGAGGACTTACTACAGACCAATGGGTTCGCTGAGGTGTAACGAACCTGTAGATATAAGCATCTGTATATCTGTTTACTGAATAAACTCCTGAAACTGTAGCGACTTCTAAGAAGTTCCATCTCCTATGCTGCTTGCTGTGATGAGTCAAGTTATCACACTTCCTGTGATATGGTACCGAACGAAGGTGTAGTGTTGTTGCCTATAGCAACCAACGTATAGTTTCTTACAAATACAGGTCCTTCTCAAAAAATTTAGTGCAAATGCGTGAAATGAGGCAAATACAACAGGGAAGCTGGGATTCCCAGTGAATTACTTCCTGTCCAGCGGGGATATAAATCATTTTGTTGTGATGAGTAGTGCTAAAGTTATTGGTAAATGAAAGGGAGGAGCGCTGACATGTGAAAATTGCTCTGGTGCATAAGGGGAAAAACACCTCAGTGGTTTACTGATTAACTGATGATAATGAATTTGATGAATGCTTACTTGGATTACACCATGTTCATGTTTTGTATTTGCAAAAAATGTTCCGCCTTCATTTCAACAGATATTTTTTCTTTTTTTACGAGAACTACAAGAGATGTCGGTTGTGCGGATTTATACCCAGAAGAACACAGCTCCCCCCAGCCAGCTCCCGTTCCATACAATCCACGCTTAATCATACGGATGGTTTCGTGAACGTCATCTGCAGTCTTCGGCTCTGTGGCTCCTGAGATGAAGATGCTGAAAGATAAAAGAATCTCGGCTCTGACAGCATCAAACTCTCTACATTTCTAAATGATAAATTAATTATTCACAGGTCTTTGGGGTCCAGGCTGGAGGAAGCTTTAAGCTGCTGCAGCGGGAAGAAAAGGAATCCACGAGCTTTAGATATTAGCTCTCAAAGCCCTTTAAATCCACTTGTTTGCCCGACTTACGCCTCTCCGTTTTTTTGCATCTCAGAAGACTCGGGAGATAAAAAGAAAATCCGGACGTTTGATATGGTGCTATCAGAACTTAACAAGGGTGGGGGGGCAAAGGCTGAGTTCTAAACTGCGGGAAATTCTGGGGCGGCATCATCAAGGAAATGGGCTCTTGACGGGTCAAGTCTAGCAGGAAAGCTCCCAACACCTCTTCTGCCAAACCCTCCAGCCAGGCACAGACTTCCCACTGAGCTGCCTCGTTTAAAGGGAGACCACACTTGAAACAAACTGAATTTTAGTGCTGTCAAGAGGTCAAGTAGGCAAATATTAGAACGCTCTCATAGAATAATAGGTGTAGAAGGGATGTATCATTGAAAAAACACGTTCACCGTTTGTTTTATTTTTGATGTCCTCTTTTCCACTCCCTAAAATCCCGCTCATGCTCAGTTAGAAATCTTCACAGGTCATGTGACATCCTCCCTATCCCCTTCCTTTTGAGTGCACCTCCTGGTTCCTTCTCTCACCAGTTCTGGGTAAAGGCTGGGCAAATGCCTTCCCAGCCTCCTATGCTATGTCTTCCTTCCAGAAGGAACAATATGAGGGTAGCTGAGTGGTAGAACTTCTGCTCACAACCACTCATGCCACATTCCGAAGGCTCTGCCACTAGAATGATATGACTGCCCTCGGTACATTTTGCTGAAAGTGTATGTGTGGCATCCCTGCTAAAGCTTCACCTAGGACTTTGTGTATTTTTGGGGTTCCCTTGTAGGAAGGAGATGTTTCTTTATGGGCGGGGAAAGGGAAAACCCATAACAGCCAGGAATAAAATCTTATTGGCCATCCATCTTAAAATAAGGTCTTGGTGAGCCATTTATAGCTAATGTTGCCAAATTATACTATATATGGCTATGGTAGGATCAGAATGTGAGCTCCAATCTGGGTCAAACATGTGGCTCTGTAGATGATTTGCTTATTGACCTGGTAAGGGGGTAATTTGAGGCTATCCCTTTACTCCAAGAGCTCAGGAACCACATTTTTGCTTAGTCAGGAATTAGAGGTCCTCTTAAAGAGAACCAGAGATGAAGCACCCTCTTGTATTTTACCTTATAAATCAGTGGGAACATGACATTAAACACCTAATCTGCAATTTGTTTCATTGTTCTCTGTTTAATCTGACTGTTATCACCTCTGATAAGAATCCCCGACTGAGCACTCAGTCTAGCTTTGCTATGGAAAGATTATAGCTGAGTCTGTCTTCTCTGGTGTCTTTTCATGCACAAGCCTGCCCCCTTGTGGCTCTGCTATAATGACTCAGCTATAATTATCCCCTGCAAAGCTAGACTGAGTGCTCATTCCGGGATTCTTATCACAGCTGATAACAGACACTTTTAGCAGTGAGGATGAAACAGAGAGCAGGGTAGGTGTTTTCTCTAATGTTCCCACTGATATATATGGTAAAATACACAAGGGTGCTTCGTCTCTGGTTCCCTTTAACCAGATTTTGATTGGATCCATCATCTTCATGCTCCTCTTTATTATTATTTTTTTTAGGTTTTAGATAGCGCCAACATCTTCCACAACACTTTTAAGAGATGCTCACAATCTAATCCCTACCATAGTCATAGTCTAATGTCCTACCATATTATTATTATGTATTTATATAGCACTGACATCTTCTGCAGCATCTTACAGAGTACATAGTCATGTCACTGACTGTCCTCAGAGGAGCTCACAACCTAATCCCTGTCATAGTCATTTATCCACCATAGTCTAGGGCCAATTATAGGGGGAGGCCATTACCTTATCTGCATTTTCTTGGAGGGGATGTGGGGGGAGGAAACCCAAACAAACAACGGGGAGAGGATACAAACTCTGTGCAGTTAGTGCACCGGCTGGGATGCGTACTAGGGACCCAGTGCTGGAAGGCGAGAGTGCTATCCCCTATGCCACTGTTCTGCCTCTTTATGGACATTTGCACAGATAATTGTTATTGTCACAAACATGGTACTAATATAGTATGGATGCTTTCCTATAGGTTCCTGTGGATACAGAATAATCAAGGCTGCTAGAGTGTTTGTCAGTTCCAATCCTGATAAGAATGTGCCATTGTTTTTCAGGGTGTGGAAGGTCGAGGGAGATCAGTGTCAGAGTCTGGGGGGGAGGGGGGTATGGTGGTTAGGCGGAATTGGACTAGGTTTACTATTCGGGGTTAGGCGAAGATATCGGAGATGCTATTATAAATTATGAAAGGGTTTGTTAAACCACTTCAGCCTGCGGGTTGTTTTCACTTTAAGGGCAGAATCAATTTTCCCCTATCAAGACAAGACAAGACAAATAACATTTATATTGCGCTTTTCTCCTTGCGGACTCAAAGCGCCAGAGCAGAGCAGCAGCCACTAGGGCGCGCTCTATTGGCAGTAGCAGTGTAAGGGAGACTTGCCAAAGGTCTCCTACTGAATTGGTGCTGGCTTACTGAACAGGCAGAACCGAGATTCGAACCCTGGTCTCCTGTGTCAGAGGCAGAACCCTTAACCATTAAACCATCAGCCAACAGCGCTCCTCCCATTAATTCGCCAATAACGTTATCATTACTTATAACACCTAAATGATCTATATTCTTTTTTTTTTCACCACAGATTAGGCTTTTTGGAGGTGATACTAGTTTTCAGTAATTACTTTATTGTCTATGCAATTTGTAGGGAAATTCAAGGAAAACTTTAAAAAACACACAATTTCTCCAATTCCATCCCCTATAGCAGGGGTCCCCAAACGTTTTGGGTTGAGGGCCGGGTCAACATAATTCAGACTGCTGAGGGGCCGGAGTATACATAAATTGATGTAGAAGTCGGGCCAGACAGTGAAGCATACCCAGGTGACAACCTGCATTCCAATTAGACAGCAGTGTCACCTGATGTGGAATTTGATTGGAAACCAACGAATTATTGCTTTCTGGCTTCCATGTGGATGTAGCTGACCACATTGTACCTTAATACATTTTGTGTGTGTGGGGCCGGTAAAAAAGCCTCAGGGAGCCACATTCGGCCCGCGGGCCTTAGTTTGAGGACCACTACCCTATAGTTTTAAAATATACAATATTACTTTAGATTAAAGCCACACATTTTATTTGCCCATTTGTCCTAGCTATCACAACATTTAAATTATATTCCTAATAGACAAGACAAGACAAGACAAATAACATTTATATTGCGCTTTTCTCCTTGCGGACTCAAAGCGCCAGAGCAGAGCAGCAGCCACTAGGGCGCGCTCTATTGGCAGTAGCAGTGTAAGGGAGACTTGCCAAAGGTCTCCTATTGAATTAGTGCTGGCTTACTGAACAGGCAGAGCCGAGATTCGAACCCTGGTCTCCTGTGTCAGAGGCAGAGCCCTTAACCATTACACCATCAGCCAACTGCTGATACAGTGTATGGCAACTATATATTATCTGGAAATATGTATTTTTTTGTGTGCTTGTACCTTATCAATATTAACAAGTCCTTATTTGCTATTTGCTAAAATAACAGTAATATACCCTCATGATCTACAGGTTAAAAAAAATCTCAGACCCTAAGGTAACTATTTATGCAGTGGCATAACTAAGGAGCTTGGGGCCCCGGTGCAAGTTTTACATGGGGTTCCAAGCACTCTATTGATAAGGAGACCCAAATCCTACCAAGGACAGCTGTAGTGTCAGAGAGGTGTAATCAGAGTAAGAAAATAGCTTGTTAAGGATTACCACTATTCAATGCACATTGGTGGTATAATGGTTAGGATAGCAGCCTACCATGCGGTAGGCCTGGGTTCGATTCCTGGACAATGTATGTGAGTTGGCTTTTGACATCCTACAAATCCCTAAGCAAGCTCATTTTTCTCTTCGATATATCATAATGGTACATGCTAGGCTGGCTTCAGCATGTAGCATTGTAGTGTGTTGTGTTGGTGGTATAATGGTTAGGATAGCAGCCTACCATGCGGTAGGCCTGGGTTCGATTCCTGGCCAATGTATGTGAGTTGGCTTTTGACATCCTACAAATCCCTAAGCAAGCTCATTTTTCTCTTGGATATATCATAATGGTACATGCTAGGCTGGCTTCAGCATGTAGTGTTGGTGGTGGTATAGTGGTGAGTAGGGAGGTTGGTCAGCACACCGGCTTCTTCAATGAAGTGAAGTTTAATAAATCACATGTCAACACTTAAGTTAACAATTGTTTCGGGGCCACCAAGGGTCCCCTTCATCAGAACAGTGCAGGTCTGCACTGTTCTGATGAAGGGGACCCTTGGTGGCCCCGAAACAATTGTTAACTTAAGTGTTGACATGTGATTTATTAAACTTCACTTCATTGAAGAAGCCGGTGTGCTGACCAACCTCCTTACTCTTGTGACATTACTCTGGATGTTGCTTAGCATCCTTGGTCATGCACCCGAAATCTACTATTGGGACAAGTGTGCCTCCCCGCATCCTCTCTACCCATAGTGGTGAGTAGAGCTGCCTACCAAGCACTAGACCTGGGTTTAATTCCTGGCCAATGTATGTAAGCTGGCTTTTGAAATCCTACAATTCCCTGGAAGACAAGACCCTCCTCCTCCCGCCGGGAGAGGGGAGGAGGAAGGATTACACTTCCTGATGTTGTAAAGCAGTGTAGGCCTGCAATTGAACATTCAATGAGATTTCTGACCTTAAAACACTGCTTTGTGTCAAATCCAGATTTTTTTCTGGGACTTTTGATGTTTATTCCACTCAACCATGTCTCCCTCCAGGTATTAGACCCCTTGAAACATCTTTTCCATCACTTTTGTGGCCAGCATAATTTTTTCTAATATTCTAAGTTCGCCTCTCCATTGAAGTCTATTGCGGTTCGCGAACGTTCACGCGGACCGAACTTTCGCGGTAGGTTCGCGAACTTAAAATCAGAGGTTCGGGCCATCTATACATTGGAAATGCATACCCCTTCTTTGGAACTACTGGCCAATCTATGAATTTTTTCCATATGAACTTATAGATGAATAGAGTTTAGTGTATATAACCACTCTTATTTGAGACAGTGGCTGGATAGTGTGATGGTTAGAGGGTCTGTCTCTGACATGGGAGATAGGCCTGAACGATTTTAGGAAAAAATTGAATTGAGCGATTTCTGTCTGAAATTGCGATTTCAATTCAATTCACGATTTCCTTCAAATCAAGTTTTGTTCCCTCTCTTTGCCTGTTTGTGCCCCCTTTGCCTCTTTATGCCTCCTCTGGGTCTCTCTTGCCCCCTTTGTGTCTCTGTGCCAGCTGTTTCTCTCTGTCTCTCACTCTGTGTATCTCTGTGCCTCCTCTGTCCCCCAAGCTGCATCAGTTCTGGACATAGCTTCAAGCATGAGTCCAGCGATGCCCGTCTATCCACTTCCCCTCCTGTAGGCTCTAATGCACGGAATACTTCCTGTATGTCATGTGACATACAGGAACCCGGAGTTTTGCCAAGCACAAGAGCCAGCAGACGGCGATAGAGGACGGAAGGTATGTCCAACGCTGCGGGCCGCACACGCTGGCCTTTAGGGAAGTTTGAAGCCACTTCTTCAAACTTCCCCCACATGGAAATGAGGTGATTGCGATATTTGCTGCTTCGACGATTCCAAAATTGTGATCTTGGTGATCGTGATTTCGGTTTAAATTCGATTTATCTTTCAGGCCTAATGGGAGACCTGGGTTCAAACCTTGGCTCTTCCTAATCCAGTGAGCATACAAATACTGGAACTATCATCTTTCATATGCACTTGACACTTCGATATATGGGTGTGTAAGTGTTAGACCGTTGTTCATTTGCAAAGATTATACTCTACCCCCATTGTTATGTTATATGTTGGTGGTGGGTGTACCAGCCTGTTCATACTTTTGATTCTTTTAATTAACATTAATAAAAGTTATAGTTTAGGTATTCTAGTTACCGGTTAGGAGGGGCTTTGTATCAGGGACAGTGTTTTGCTGTCATTTACCCAATCCTACTTCTCTTAGTACAGTGTTTGCCATGGCCCGCATAGGAAAAGGTTCTGGTTCTTTGTAAAAACATTTGGAATTTGAAGGCCCATTCCTAGTCCTGAGGTATGACAGAACTTTCAATGTTTCCCACTCGCCCATATATTACCGTATATACCGGCATATAAGACGACTTTTTAACCCCTAAAAATGTTCTGTAAAGTCGGGGGTCGTCTTATACGCCGGGTGTCAGTTTTTCAGCGTGAGGCACTGCTAGGTGCCGGGTGCCATGCAGAGTTATAAATTACCTGATGCTGCACTGTGCCCTGAAAAGAAACATAGATTGCGGTGTTTTTGAAAAAAAACCCTGTATTACCTTATTCCGATCAGCCGCTCATGCGGCTAGCAGCGCAGCTTCCGGGGTCACCTGACTGGTGACGTGTGCGCTCCACGATACATCTCGGCAATCTCTTCATGCGTGAGCACATACGTCACCAGTCAGGCGACGCTGGAAGCCGCTCTGCTAACCGCGCGAGCGGCTGCTCACAAGAAGATATTACAAGGGTTTTTTTTTTTTAAACAGAGCGTGATCTATGTCACTTTTCAGCATGACACATTGCAGCATCAGGTAATTTAAAGCTCCGCATGACACCCGGCATCAGCACAGTGAACTGGGTAGTCTTATACGGCAAGTATATGCCAAACTTTTTATTTTAACTAGAAAAGTTGGGGGGTCGCCTTGTACGCCGGTATATACGGTAGTTTGTTCGTCTAAAAAAAATGTAATTGCTGCTTTCCTCCCTCCCGCATAGTTTGATTATTTTGAATTCCTCTGACTGCACATAATTCAAGGCTCTTTCAAAATACTACCTTGGTTGGTCCACTTATCGATAAAACCAGGACTATACAGATAGTATCTGCTTTGCCTTGGGCAGAATATTCAAATAAGTTGCTAGTAGGGATGATCACAGATCTGCAAATAAATGCAGCTTGAAAATGGACCAATCAATATTAAACTGATTAGTCCATTTTCAAACTGCATACATTTGCATCATTTCAGAACAGTTTGCATCTCATTGATCAATCCCTATTGCCTAGTAGAACAAAAAGTTTTAAAGTAGAAGTAGAGTACCATTTATTGGCTACATTTAAAAAGATTCAAAGAGTAACCTTCAGCCAAACAGACGTTCATCAGACTATACTTTGTACTGATTACTGAATAAAATCTTAAAGGATACCCGAAGTGACATGTGACATGAGATAGACATGTGTATGTACAGTGCCTAGCACACAAATAACTGCCGTGTTCCTTTTTTTCTTTCTCTGCCTGAAATAGTTAAATATCAGGTATGTAAGTGGCGGACTCAGTCCTGACAGGAAGTGACTACAGTGTGACCCTCACTGATATGAAATTTACCTTTTTATCTCTTTCTTGCTTTTAGAGCCATTTTCTGCTAGGAAAGTGTATTATAGTTGGAATTTCTTATCAGCGAGGGTCACACTGTAGTCACTTCCTGTGAGTCAGGACTGAGTCAGCCACTTACAAACCTGATATTTAACTCTTTCAGACAGAGAAAGAAAAAAAAGGAACACAGTATAGTTACTTGTGTGCTTGGCACTGTACATACACATGTCTATCTCATCATGTCACATGTCACTTCAGGTATCCTTTAAAAAGCACAACGTATATAGATTTGTATTTATATTGGCAAAAAAAAAATATCTATATGCCTCTTTTTGAGGTCCAAATGTTTATGAGTGTCACAGGATTTAACCTCCCTGGCGGTATTGACGGTTATACACGTCAATACATAATATGCTGTGAACAGTATTGATGTGCATACACGTCAATATTCTCCTGCACTGTATACTAGACCCTTGCCTGACACATTTTGGCAAGTTACAGGAAAAAAAAAAGGTTATGAAAATTAATTAGATCACTTTTTGCACAGAAATCCTGGGGACATTGAAAGCCAGTTAGGTTAAAGTGGATCCGAGGTGAACTTTTACACATTGCATAATTGTGTTCCTTTCCTATTGTTTATAGGGCATTCCTCAAGCCAAATACTTTTCTGTTTTTGTTTTAATACTCTAATTCCCTATAAACTAAAAAAGCCACGCCCACAGGTTTTCAGAGAGCCAAGGCAGTAGCAAGGGCTCATGGGAGCTCAGTCTGGGCAGGAGGAGGGGTGGTATTACTAGCCATTGATTTCAGAGGCAGAGGGGAGGAGGGAGGAGGAGGGGGGATTAGGCTGATGGCTCCAGATACAGATAAGCCTGCCTCTGTGTAATGTTTACAAAGAGAACATGGCTGCCCTCATTGTATCACAGGAATAAATAATCATATTCTACTAAAACTGTTTGCAGCTAGATATGCTGTGTAAACCATCTAAACTTTAGATAAGATATATAGACAAGTTACTTGTTATAGTTAGTTTTTCATCTCGGATCCGCTGTAAAGCAAACCTGCAGCAAAATAAACTTATGATACAATTGTGTCTGTAGTACAGCTCTCACATTGTTCTCCAGTACTGGAAGAGTTAAGAAATGTCAGTTGTTATGTATGCAAAAGAGCTTCTCTGAGCTATTTGACCCAACTTGGGTCGAATTAAGTCCTTTTTTCTGAAGCACTTAATACAGCCTAGAAACAGCGAGAGATAGCTTGAGATAAGGTTTTACTGCAGGAAAGTTCAAAAGGACATTAGCTTTTCTCTGTTTTATAGTTTAAAACACAAAGTGTGGTTTTTAAACTGCAAATATTACAGAATTAAGCAATGTTATAAAAAAAAAAACTATGTAGCTCAAAATAAAATTAGGAGACTGTTTTCTTTGTTACTATAATGTTCTATTCATTATCTGTACTACATATACAATTAATTATATCATAACTTTTTTTTCGCTATAGGTTTGCTTTTACTCAGTGCAAAGGATGTAGAATCTAAAGGTTTTGCTATATACTGAAAGCTCTTTTAATTTTTTTTAAGAGGAACTCCAGTGAACATTTTAGTGTTAGCAGGTGATGTAGCTGCTGCATGGTTTTTGGCAGTTGGAAACGGCTGTAAACAGCTATTTCCCACAATGCAGCAAGGTTCACAGACAGGAAACTGCCAGGAGTACCACAGTCCTCAGAGTTTCTTGTGGGAGGAGTTTCACCACAATATCAGCCATACAGCGCCCCCTGATGGTCTGTTTGTGAAAAGGAATAGATTTCTCATGTAAAAGGGGGTATCAGCTACTGATTGGGATAAAGTTCAATTTTTGGTCGGAGTTTCTCTTTAAAGTTAGTGAATAAATGGTATCATACTGTACATTCAAAAATTCCAGTCTCAAATGATTTAGACAAATCTGTGTAAAGAATTAAAATTATATATTAACTACCGTAATGTTTCTCAAGTTTTTTTCTCGGTACAAGTTTTAGAAACATGTATGGATGAAGAAAGTTTTTTTCGCAGGAACATTCTTGAGACAGCCAGCACAATTTCAACATGGCTGGTAGACATAGTTTGAGTTTGGAAAGTTTTGTTTTATTAAAGAAAAAGAGTGAAAGGTGGAATACACAGACAGGAAGTAACTTTAATTAAACATCGTGAAAGTCAAAAATTATTATTTTTTTTTTACAGTTTGAATTTTTTTTATAGCAAAAAAATTAGAAGATTCTTTATTGTTTCTTCAGAACTGTACAGTGCTTCTATTTAAAAGGTGAGATCCATACCAAGGATAAAATGCAACCCTTTCTATAATTTTTATTTTTTTTTATTTTATGGACATGGTGGAAGATGATCCAGAACTCAAATATGATGTTTACATTATGAAAGACCCGATTTAATTGAAAAAAAAAAACACTTTAAAAGGGAATGTAAAATAATTTTTGGTATTTTTAATTTGTTTATTTATGTTTAGCAATAAAAATAAATTAATTTTTATTTATTTTTTTTCATTAGAAATGTGTGAAATATTACAAATAAATTAATAATTTCCTAAGCTTTGCGTGCTAGTTGGCTAGTTTAGTAGATACAAATTTGTGGGCAGAAAAGCATCTCACTTTAGTGTTGCGAATGCCCAAACTCCTGCCTTCCTCTTTGGCATTGTACATCTGCCATATAGTTTATCAAACAACAGTAAAACCACTTCCTTCTAGCAAAGCTTGCCTATCAAACTAGCACATGGAGCTAGACATTTTTATTTGTAATATTTAATATTTTCCTGATTAAAAATAAAAAAATAACCTTTAAAACAAATATTTTACTACTAAACGTTATAAATAAATAAAACTAAAAATCAGGGGGAAAAAAATCAGTTTACATTCCCTTTAAAGACCGGAATTACCTTTTGGAAGGAAGAGTTTCAAACTTCTATGCCAATGGATGAAAATTACATGTATCCTGAGCTCATTTACATTCATTGCAGTTGTAATAAAAAACATTTCAAGAGCAGCGATTTTTTTTATGCTAAAATCTCCAGATTTTCCTTTCCTGCTCTTTTTTTTTTTTTTTAGACTGTTGATATGATTTTTTTTTTTTTTCAACTCAAATATGTGGAAGAGTTAGCTGACTAAAACTTACATTGGCCTCAATTCACTAAGCTTATCTCCTGTCTTTAATAACGTTTCTAGAGTTATCACCATGGTGATGAGGCATGTCGTATTCACCAAACATTTTACCTCAGGCAAACCTAAAGTTAACTCTTCTGTCTTTAAGTTAACTCTTCAATCCTTAAAATAACTCCAGCATTCTAAAGTTAAAGACAAGCTGTTAATTAACTGTGTGTGTAAATAACTACAGAGGAGGTAACTTAACTACAGAGGAGTTAACTTAAGGAATGAAGAGATAAGAGAACTCTCTCACTGTGTGGTGGCAAGTTTTCTCTTGCCTTATTATCCCCGGCAAGGTTATTAGTGAATTGAGGCCATTGTTAGTTAGAGATGGTCAATGAGATGATGCTAATTTTATGTTAAAGCAATTTTTATGCAAATGTGTGCAGATTAGAATTGGACCAACCAAATCATCATCTACTGTAAAAGAAATAACATTATTTGTTCTCATTAACCAGGAATGTCGAACTCCAGTCCTGGAGGGTGAGATCCATGCCAGTGTTTAGGATGGCCTGAGATCTGGAGAAATGTAGTCTACTTGATGAACCACCCCTCTCCTGATTCACTCCCATCAATTAGTTTGAGCTGTACCAAAAATGTGTGAGGACCACGGCCCTTGATGACTGGAGTTTGACATCCCTGCCATTAACCATCTCTGTTATTGGATCTGATGGATTATTACATTGAGTCACTACTTTCAACCCTACTTTTTTGATGTTCGACAACTAAATGTGGAGATGTCCGAGTTCCTAACGCCACCCATCTGTTACATAAAATACTAGAGGGGAACTAAATATTTAAGTATGCAGAACCCTGCCAATCTCCAACCAGAAAGCCAGTTTTGGGTCAGGTAACCATTTTGAATTCTTTTTTTTCAGAACTGGTGTACCTATGCCTTATTGGGCCATACCCTACTAACTTTTCTCCAGAGTTTTCTCCAAAGAGGTAATTTTTCATCTTATTTTAAAAGTAGGTTTTCAGTACTTCACCATTTGAAAAGTACTGAAAAGTGGATAAAAAAGTAATATTAAACTCATTTTGAGTAATTTCTTGCTGGGTGGAAGCTTTACTAGCATTTTATTGATAATGTTTGAAAATGTCTACTTGGAAAAAAACTCAGTTGAAAGGATATAGCCCGTCTCAAAGGGCAATTCTATAAAGTTGGTGATAAGGAGAGAATACTACATAAAGATGTTCTAATCTGAGCCTGTATTGTCACTGAGGAAATAAGTGATTATACATCTGAGAAACATTGAATCTCCTCCTGATGCCACAAAAAAAAGGAAATAAAATAAATGAAATTCTTTTTTTCATTTTTAAATCCAGCTGTCTCTGTGAATATTTGTCTCTGGAAGCATCTCCCCAACAGGTACACCAAACGCAGTACAAAAACTGAACAAAGTGACCCTGTCCTCTACTCTCCATAAATAATATATGTAATAAAAGTAGTGGCTGAAGTTGGACTTTTATATATTAGCTAAAAAGTTGATAAATATACCCAACACTAGTGCTGGTCGTAATGGAAAAATCTACGGTTACGGATCATTACGTGTAATTTTACGCTATTACGCATTACGCAATTACGGCGTAGGAAATTATCTACGGTTCATCACTGTAATTCCGCGTTAACTTACGCAGTTACGCATAAGGATACCATAATGTAGGCGCTTACACTACGATGTTACGCGTAGTGCCGTAATACCCATTAATGCATATTTTTTGACGCATACGGACAATGTGTACGCAATAGCCATCAATGTGACAGCTATTGCGTACACATCATTCGTATGCGTCAAAACGTACGCTTATATACTGAAGATACTATTGGTTGCTTAGGATGTTGAGTGATTGGCTACTCTTAGAAAAGGGGAGTTTTTACGTTAGTAATTAGGCGTAAAATTACGCGTAAGTCTTCGTAAAATTACGCATACCTAGCAATTACGGTAGACAGTGTAATTACGATACCACTTATCTCCTTACGCATAAATAATTACGCGTAGCGCTTACGCGTAAATTTACATTGAATTACGATGCGTAATTACGCTCATGCGTAATTTTGGCCCAGCACTGCCCAACACCCCCACCAGTTTAATTTTAAGCTGCACAATTTTCTAAAATTTTCGAATTTTCAGCTAAAGCTCTTGTTCTCAAAGGGATCCTCAGAGAATGAGATACCTGTTTTTTTTTATGTAATTTGGATTGGAGTTGGTTACAAAGAAAGGTGAAACAAGCTTGCTGTGAGCATTACAAACATTCCTCTCTGGAACACTGGAATAAATAAGAACCACTGTTCTGAGGAAGCTCAAAGGATAACTGTATTTGTGCATAAAAGTAGAGTTAATTGTTCGCTTCCAAAAATGTATGAAAAAAATTAAGCTGGCTCCCTACCTAGAATATCCAGAGATCTAGCCAGTGTGGCTTTCCTCTCATGCCCCCACACACGCTCAATACTGGCAATTGTATTTTACAATATCTTCTGCCTACCCAAGGAAGCTAGGCAGTATCTCTGAACTGGTCGTCCGCAAGTCAGCTCAGCCTTCAAAGGCCCTTCTTCCAGGCTACCTTTTTGATGGTCTGGGTAGAAAGTAGATGGTGTCCTTTTTACAATTGCCAGTGTGGAATGGAGTGAGAAGGTAATGGGGTGGGTGGGGATATCTCTGTAATTAAATATTCTTGGCAGGAGGCCCACTTTAGTTTTTGATGCACTTGGGGTTGCAAACAGATAACTACAGTTATCCTACATTTTTCTTTTCTGGAACATAGACTTTTTGCAGGAAGGAAAGAATGAAGACAAGTATTACCTGCTAACCAGCTGGATGTTTTCAATGCAAAGAGTTTCCATATACAGTTTTTGTCCCTAAACATTAAAACGATCTGCTGTCAGATTATATTTAAAATACTCTCCAGCCCAATCGAATAAAAAAAGAAGGAAGACTATGGCTAATGATGATGACTATGAAAGGCAGCCTATCATTTCAGAGGAGGCTTTTGGATGAACAGTTCTAGTTGTGTTTTTGTTTTTCACCAGTGGAATGCATCCTTACCTGCCTGTATTTTAATCATTTATTTTTAATTTAGATAAAATATCACTAAGAAGAGCCTGAGGCTTTAGCTCCCACCCCACCTATTCAATATCTAGAAAATAAATATAGTTTCAGGGTATGAAAACGAGTTTGTCTTGTGCTTCTCCATTGGTTTTTGTTCTTCGTGGTCTCAGTGGATGAGCAGAGGGTAAGATACAAGTTGGATGGATGTGACTGGCGTTAAGGCATTCAAACTGCTGGTTTCTATTCATGTTAAGAACGTGGGAAAATGTCCAAGAAGACTTCAGAACGAAAGTATGTTCACCCTTTGTATAAAATCCCACTTCCCACATTCTATGGACATGCATATGACACGAGAAAAAGAAAGACCACGTTCAGTCCATCAGAGTCATCAATTCAGCGTACTTTAGCTAGGTGCATTCAGTCATTATACAAATCAACGCTCAACTACTTTAGTCCAGTAGTCCATCACTTTTGGTCAATGCAAGCAGGCCTTTTATTGACTTGGGCCTCGATTCATCAAGACTTATCAAATTCGTTAACAACAGTTTGGTAAAATACCGAATTCGTTAAGTTGATTTCAGGATTCATCAAATTTATCTACAGCTGTTAGCGAGCATTCGGTAATCATTCGGTAATGATGCATTAAAATGGGAGAAAGTGCAATTCATGAAATTGAAAGTGGGCGTGGTTTAGCGTTACATTTAGGGTTATCTCCTTCACTGCTCTGTCGTTATTCCTGTCAGATCATTGCTGACAGAGAAGATGGAGCCATTTGAAGTCTTTATGTATCAGCTGAGAGTGATTCAAAGGCGCAGAAGGGCAAGAATAAGGTCTAGAACTACATCAATTTGCAAGAGAATAGATTTATTTGCTATACCAGGACATCAGCATTTCTCTTGAATTATCTTGTAAGAGAACACAGGCAGTGCCAGGGTTAACTAAATTGCTAGCTGCACTACATTTTCTCAGAAAAGGCTTCTATCAAGCCGCAGCTGGCGAAATTGTGGGATTATCCCAAGCCAATTCCAGAATCCTGGTCCAGGTGTTAAGCCCTTTTCAGAAAGTTGCTACGTAGTGTTCAAAGGACTGCCTTTTACCCACAATTCCATGGGAATCTTATGGCCTTGTCGCTGTAAGATGGAAATATCGACACGTTACCGAATGGTTACCGAATTGTTATCGATATTTTATCGAATTCACTCCGAATGCAGAAAAACCTGGATGAATACAACTAGAAATCGATAAACTTCGAATTTGGTAATTTAACAAACTGGAAAAGTTATCTCAAAGACAATGATGAATCGAGGCCTAAATCGAAATTCCTGAATACCACAGAAAGAGGGGGGGGCAGACACTGAAACTGTCCATATAACAATTTATCACCACAACAACAGTTCCATTACTTGGACCCATCTTCCTGTGGTACCCGATACCATGAGCAGAAGGCTAGATTGGAACTGCATCTGTAAATGGAGATTGGAGTCCTAGAGTAAAAATCTTTCTCTTTATAAGTCAAGCCTCCTGTTAAAGTGGGTTTTGCATTATACCAACATAAAAAGTTTAACAAACAAAGTCTATAAGTAAGGGCCCACCAATTATTTTGGAGTGTGGGAACCAGTCTCATCAATCCAGGAACAAGAAATCCATTTTTAGGAGCCAGTTCCATTGACGCTAATGAGAGAAAAACTTAAAAGTACAGCATCTGCTATAATTTGTTGAATTGGTTACATGGCTTCTGGGAATTGTCCAACCCGGTTATAAATCATGTCCTATTTTGGGTAAAAAGGGTTCCGCACCAGAGGTGGTAGTCCTTTTCTATTGTCTAGATGTATGTTGTATTGTCTGTAAAGGAGTAATTTCTGGAGTTGTTTAATTTCAGTTGTATATTGAATTAACTTGAGTTACATTTACTTTTCTCATTCCGTCTTTCCTCTCATCTTGCGAGATTTCGAACATATACAGATCCAGGCAGTCAAAGGTGATGACTACAGACTTGGGTGAGTTGACATGATTCGGATATCATTTGACTAATAGAAAAGGAACCTTCTTAAAAGATCAGTATTAAACTTTGATGAGTTATAGTCAGTAGCGGACAGATAAAATAGCAAGACTGTTCATACTAATACGATGTGATCCTCCTACAAATGTTATGTCGTTTGAGCAGTCAAGGGAATAATGTTGAATACCTAAAAACTGAAGGAACCAGCATGAAAGAAAAATCACGTGATAACAGAATCGCTAGTTCTCAGTCAACAGATGAATTGCATGTTCAGGTGCACTGGTGTAGCTCACTAAGTGGCTGAGGATAGGAGCAGCACAGTGGCCAAGTGGTTAGCAATCCTGCTCTTTTATATTTTGAGAGTCCAAGGGTCATCTCTGGTGGAGTTTATATGGACTTCTGCAGTTCCTATGGGTTTCTCCAACATTCCCAAAAACATTTAGGTAAGTTCATTGGCTTGAGACTTTTTTTCGGAACATTACACTGTGAGCTCCTCTGAGGGTATGTGAATGGGTTAACGTACCTTGTCAAAATATTTTGGACAATATAAATACTGCAATCAGATAAATAATATTCTTTGAGATCATTTTTTTCCCATGCTCCTTTGGTAGAACCAGAAATTTGTAGCATGAATGACAAAGTTGCATAAATCATGTGATCCTATCAGTGTGAGCAGGTCCACCTAGGAGAGTCCCTAGCATCTTGTGAATCCAGGTCCCAATGAAATGAGCCTGCTTTCAGGGCAAAGGGAAGTCCAAGCCAGAGTTATAGGGAACCAAGCAACATTTTTAACTTTCAGGGAAGCTCAAAAGCCCATTAAACATGCATGCTAACAATGTGGCTCCTTACTAAAACAAAACTTCAATTTTACCTCATCCTTTTATATTTAAAGTCAACCGAGCACCATTTTTTTTAGCACCCAGGGTATCTCAATAGCACATGAAAAATGCATGCCAACAATGTGGCACTGGCTCATAATTAAAATAAACTTCCATTTTACCTTTTATTTTACATTCAAAGTAGTTTCATTAGCCTACTTCAGCAGGCCTGCCCATCTGTCCCCAGCCACAGAGATTTAAGGAAGCTAATTGTTTTATTGTAGTCATTACTCATTACCAAGAACAAAACAATACCTTTTCATCAACAGAGGGGGGTGGGTAATTAGGACAGTTTTTTCAAAGAGATTATCTAGCGTGAACGTGTCAAGATAGTATCAAGATAGCATCTCTGACTGTAAATGGACTGTAAGAAGGGGAGGGGGAAAATGCCAGCTTCTGTGCCAGGAGAAATTCCAGGGAAAGAAGGGTGCTTACTTCCCTTTAAGAGTTAAGGACAGGCTGTATTCTTATACTTCAGCTGGTTGACAGGTCCCGCAGAAATTGCATGCAGATAAGGACCGTTGTAATTAGTCTTTATTGCACAGTAGCTGAGATCAAACAAAAGCATTCAGCATCTGGGAAGGGGGAGGAGGGGGGACACTATGCTTCAAATAGTTAAGAGAAGTCACACATGCTGAACTATAAAGCTGGCTAAGCGCAGTGGGGGATGGGGGGGGGGGTAACTCATCCAGGGCACTTCTGCAGACTGCCATTTAGATACTCTGGGTGAAGCATTGTGTCTGCCACTGATTTTAAACTTTGTTTGGTATTTGCTGCTGAGATCCTTTTAACATGGTGGTTCATAAAATCTGCTCAGTGGATGTACACACTGTAAATTTGAACTTGCAAACCTTATACATAAACAGCTTGTATATTAGGCTTACTGATGCTTTGATATGATATCTGGTCAAGTTGCATGAGGTCTTGGGTGTTATTGGTCCAACCCTTTTCATCAATGAGAATATTTGTTGGCTTTGCAAATGACTGAATGCACCATCAAAGTTTAGAGTACAAATATTAAAGGTAGAATCATCCATACATTCTTTCATCAGTATTAGACTTACATCATTTAAATAAGATCTTGATGTATAAAAACATCAATATTTAAAATAAAAAAAGACAATCCAATTCAGCGTTGATAAAGAACTTAAAATTTGTTTCAACACAAAGTGAAAAAAATGACAAATTAAAAAAAAACAAAACAAAAAGCAACAGAAAAAAAATGTGTTCATTGAGAATACCAAACAAGAGAAAAAAATATAACAGTCGGTACTTTTCACATTGTAACATACACAATAAAATAAAATGGGTAGAGGGCTGTACAAACTCCAGAGATAAATACATTATTTATATGGATATTTTACAAATTCCCCTTACAATAATAAACTAAAAACAAAACGAAACAAAAAGTTTTGTTCATCATTTAAAAAAAAAAAAATCCCTTTCTGTTCTTGAGAAGTGCGGCTTTGTCATCTTTACTTTTGGCAGACACAACGCTCAGAAAGAGGACTTTTCCACATAAATACAATTTTTTGGCAAAACAAAAACAAAAAAAATTATATATATACTGTATATATATATATATATATATATATATATATATATATATATATATATATATATATATATATATATATATATATATATATATATATATAGTAAATAATCAGAGCTACAAAATCATAAAATATTCTACATTATTTATAACTAGATACAGACCATAAAGCTGAATGAAAAAAGGGAGGAAAATGGAAAAAAATTGACTATCCCTTTGCTCTCCTATTTGTGACATATTTTGGGTCATTCAGCATTGGGGAGAAAGGTTTGTCTCTTGCCAACGCAACACCCACTTTCTGCAATTTGTGCTTAATTTACGAAAGCTCAGTAGCCATGACTGGGTTACTCTTGGTCGCTTCATAGTTGAAAAAAATAATGATATTCATTTATTGTTCTTTGTTGATTTGCACTTGAGTCAAACTGGAATATGCAGATGAAAAGACAGTGAAGAGGTCAAAGGCTAGCTTCGCTGCTGGCCAGGTTGTTCAGGAGAAAGGTTTGTTCATCTAGCTATGCTCTATAGGCAGCACACAGAGGCCCGAACCTTTTCGCTTGAAATAATGAGCTGGAGGCAAGGGACCCAAAGTTTCAAAAAAACCCATCAAAACCTTCAGCATCAACTGACCCAGTCACAGCTTGTTTAACTCGTGAACTGGAGTGGGCATAAGGTGGGCGAATTGGAGTGGGCATAAGATAATCATTTGAGGGGTAACGGACTGATAAAAAGAGGACCAAAAAGAAAAATATGATTTATGATATGACAAAAAGGTCAAATATTGGACTGTGTCATGATATCTACCCTCTTCTCCTAACTTTTTTTTTTCTTTCCAAGATTTTTTTTTTTTCATTTTAAGATTCTAAATTTATATCGGGCTGAGGACAACCAGAGCTAATGCAAAAAAGAAAAGGGAAAAACAATCTGTCAATCGTCCTTCTTGTGTAACATCTCAAACTAATTACAAAACACATAGCAAAAAATTTACGTTTTCTCCGTGACTATAAAATGATCTCCCGGACAAGATCCCTTTGTGTCCTTGCCAGATGGTCAATGAAGAGTCATTTCAGAAGAGTGGACACCTAAAAAAAAAACCACTCCTGGTCCATATCTATCCAGGGCCATCGTGTCAAGCAGAGGGTCAGTGAAGGAGGATCTTTTCGGATCTTCCAGGACCTTGTCCCGTGACACATCTTGGCAGTCCGGAGATCCATGACAATGACCTGGGTAACAAACGTATCTATCTTTCTTTGTTTGTTTGTGTGTTCGCCATTGTCTAAATCCGCAGTTCTATGGTTCCTCTGTACAGAGGCCTGAGTTAAAAGTTGCTCTCGGTCAAAGCGAGAGAGAGAGAGCGCGCGAGGGAGAAAGAAGTCCTTCCCAAATGTGAGAGGTGAATTTCTGGAACAGTAAATCCCGGATGAGTTCCACTGTGGTTTGTTTCACATGGGAGGTGCAATCATCCCAGAAATAGCTGCAGAGAAACAACAACAAAAACGTCCGTGAGCACAAGTGGAAAGAAAACAACAATACTATAACATAAAACATCATAAAGACTAACAAACACGACATGGTGTCACGGTCATCGTCAGCACAATAAAGCAGATGTACCACAATCCTCTACACTGGCTGGAGAGAACCTCTCAATCTAGTCCATGAGGCAAGATGACCATGAGCATGGACACCAATCAATTTTCCAAAAAATAGTATCCCACCATACTACAGACGCTACGGTCTCAGTGTAGGACTGGTGAATGTATTATTAATAATCTTATTATCAGAAAAAAAAGTCACAGTTGGAGGATAGTAGCACTGAGCACAACGTGCGTGAGGGTGCAGGAAATTTGGGGCTGGAGGCACCCGATAAAATAAATTTCCCGCATTCAGTATAGGTGCCTGTGGCAATGCCAAAACTTCCCTGGTGCCTGTTAATTAAGTTTGGGGTTTGCTTAGGGTCAGGCATCAATTGGGGGGGGGGGGGGTCAGTTAGATTAGGCATCAATGGGAGGTGGTTGGTTAGGGTTAGGCGTCGGTGGTGGAAGGGGGGGAGGTAGGTTAGTGTTAGGCATCATTAGGACCTCTTTGCCCGTTCACAATGAAAATCTAACATGCTTAAGGTATTATTTGATGAAGTATTTAAGTTGCACCATGTGCCTTTAGATTTCTCCTGTAGCTACCCAGAGAGTCTGGAGTCCCGAATTGCCCATTAAAGCAAATAGTGAATTAATTTCAGAATTTTAATTTGGAAGTAAGGCTTCTTCACTTTCTAAAGCTAGTGAGATGGGGAGAGGTGGAGTCACTATTTGGTAGAGTCCATGTAATCCATGGACTATATCAGATAGATTTCAGCTGTGAGCTTTTTTCCCCTTCATACCCCCATATAACACCCCCAAATCATGGACTATGAGACTAAGCTGTATGTGATGGTTCACAGCCAATCGGGAGTTTGTTCTAACAATCCCAGCATGCTCCACTGTCTAGGAAACACAGAGAGTGAACCCAGTGCCATCAAATGCTGTTTCTCAATCTACTTTCCCGACTGAAATATGACAACAGTACGTACATACGGAAAGGTGAATAAACAAACTATAAAGCTGCAATGCACAAAAAGTGAAAAACATAATCCTAGCCTGCTAGATGTCTGACTAGTGTCATCGTGCTCTTATCTGTCGGTGGGAAGCTCACTTTATCATTGCCGTAGCTGCACAGTTAGCACTACAGCAACCGTGATGATGCAGAGCCTGGGTTGGGAAGGGGCAGATTTAAAAAAAAAAAAAAAGAAACACAATGCAAAACAAAACATGAAAACGCTCTCAAGCATTTGGAAAATATTAGGGGCTAATTAGACTTTCTGCCGACATTTCTGATCTCTGTGTTTTCTCCAGGTGGCTGCCTTCATAGCTCTTTAATGATGGGTTTAATTAAAAAGTTAGTGTGTTTATACTTTTAGTGTGCTTACAATGGGCCCTGGTCGGTAATAGAGTATACTTGTGTTATTTATTTTACACTCTTCAGTCCACAATCCGTCCCGGACTAGGCCCAAACCACATGTGGTCGGCATTCTTTGAATCAGATATTCATGTGGAGCGCATGCACAGTTTGCTCTGACTGCACATGCACTGCTGATAGTGCTAGGAGCATGTCCACTGTGATTACAAAGACACCGGGAGCCTGGTGCTGTAGAGCGAACTGCGCATGCGTGGGCAGATGTACCATTTTGTGGTCGGGGCCTGGTGTGGAGACCTTACAGAAAGTATGTATGGACTAATTTGTGCAAAAAGTTTCAACTCGGATATGCTTTAAAGTAGGATTATACTCCAAAAACAAAATTTCAGTAACTACTATTGGCTACATAAAAGAACATTTGAAAGTATTCCCAAGTATTCCCTGTGTATAAAATTGTTTATTTTCACTGCAGAGAGCAGTAGAAGGATGCTTATCTCTGTTCACTGGCAAAGGCAAGAATCTCTCTGTGCCTCTGTCTTCACTCTGCCCTGCCTCCTCCCTCTACTGAGTAGACACATTGCCCTGGCAACTGCAGAGTCACTTCAGCGGTGGAGGGAGGGAGGCGGAGGGAAGACACAGGCACAGGGAGATTCTTGCCCTTGCCGATGACAAGAGATAAACAAGCCTGTACTGCTTTATGCGTGAAAATAAATTATTTTTTATGCAGAAGGAATACTTGGGAATGCTTTCAAATGTTCAGTAGTGACAGAAATGTTAGTTATCAATTTCACATCTGATTGGGTGCTATGGGCGATCCTATAGATCTTAGCAACACTTCAGCCTTCCTCTGCTCCATGAGGCACTGTAGGCCTCAGCTGACCACTCAAGCCTTACTAGAGGTCTATATGGTAAAATACATCTCCGGTGAACAGACAAGGACAGAACACAGAAACACGACAGGAGCAGAAAATGGGAAGAATTGGTCACATACTTCAGGAGAAGGCCAAGCCCTGCAGAGAGCCTGAACTGAGGAACTTGCCAGTGTCCACAAAAGACTGGTCTGATGAGGGAAGACAAAAGGGCAAATTAGTCACTTGGGAATACGGCATGCTGACACGCGGAGGTGGCCAATAAGATGGGCTAAGAGTTCCGGCTTGCATGCAAATGTCTGGAACTGGACCAATCAGAAAAGACAGGAAGTTCATTTGATTGGACCAATTAAAAGCTGCCTACAATCTGCATGCAAGTCAGAATGACTAGTCTCTCACTGACCAGCTCCGCTGACAAACCCTGTGAAAAGGTGTGTAAGTTGTATCTATGTATCGGCTTCTGTACTGACGGGGCTTGGGCGTTCGGTTTCATGCCAAGCTTGCAAATTGATAACTAAACGTAGTCTACATAGACTTATGGTTACTTGGAGAAATATGTGGCGGTCTAGCAACCAACCAGAGACTGGATCTTATACATGTCTACACACTATGCAATTTACCAGAGAAAAAACAAAAGTTTAAATATTTCCCCAATACGAGGAGATGAAACTAACAAGCATTGATTCAGGCAATATGTTTACTGAGTACTTGTATGTGGTTTATTACAAGCCTTCAAAACCTGAAGTGAAAATAAACTTATAATGCATTGTTTGTGTAGTACAGCTAAGAAATACGACATTAGTAGCAAATATATGAGTCTCATATTGTTTCCAGTGCAGGAAGAGTTAAAAAAAAAAACCTTCAGTCGTTATCTATGCAAAAGAGCTTCTCTGAGCTCTTCCAGCCACTGGGTCAAATACAGTGCTGTTTCCTGAACCACTTATACAAGAAACAGTGAGAGAAAGCTTTAGATAAGGTTTTACTGCAAGAAAGTTCAAAGGGTCATTATTTCTGTTTTGTTTTATAGCTTAAAAGTGTGGTTTCTAAACTGCAAATATGACAAAATGATGCAATGTTATAAAAAAAAAAGCTATATTGCTGAAAATACAAATATGGGACTTTTCTTTGCTACTAATGTTCTATTTGTTATCTGTACTACACATACAATTTATTATACAGGTATCATAAGGGTTTTTTTTTTTCACTTGAGGTTTGCTTTAAGTCTCTTCCTCCGGCATAATATCGGATTAGATAGGAACCATGTACAGTTAGTTATTGGTGGTATTACCCGAATCAGCGTTTATTGGTTTGATGTCTGCATACCTGCTCCATGACCTAAGCCCCATCTACACGATATGATTCTTTGTGCGATTCGATTACGATTCTATTTACGATCCGATTAAATCCGACATGTCCGATCAGGAATCGCTTCGATTCAATTCGATTTGCTATTGTTTTGCAATGGCAAATTGATTTGAATCGAATCGAATCCCGATCGGACATGTCGGATTTAATAGAATCGTAAATAGAATTACGATACGAATCTTTGTGCGATTCGATTACGATTCTATTTACGATCCGATTAAATCCGACATGTCCGATCAGGAATTGCTTTGATTCAATTCGATTTGCTATTGTTTTGCAATGGCAAATTGAATTGAATCGAATCGAATCCCGATCGGACATGTCGGATTTAATCGAGTCGTAAATAGAATCATAATTGAATCGCACAAAGAATCGTATCGTGTAGATTGGGTTTAACACCGGACCATAAGAGCAAACAGGGAAGGATCCGCAAAGCCAAATAAAGTCGATGAAAAAAGCTGATATTCTTTATTTTATTATTATTATTATTATTATTTAGTATTTATATAGCGCCGACATATTACGCAGCACTGTACAGTGTATATATATATCTTGTCACTAACTGTCCCTCAAAGGAGCTCACAATCTAATCCCTACCATTGCCATATGTCTATATTATGTATTGTAAGTACTGTAGTCTAGGGTCAATTTTTTATGGGGAGCCAATTAACTTATCCGTATGTTTTTGGAATATGGGAGGAAACCGGAGTGCCCGGAGGAAACCCACGCAGACATGGAGAGAACATACAAACTCTTTGCAGATAGTGCTCTGGCTGGGATTCGAACCAGGGACCCAGCGCTGCAAGGCGAGAGAGCTAACCACTACGCCACTGTGCTGCCCATTCTTTATTTGAAATTCCACATGTCAAAGTGCAATAAAACCACAGGATCAACTGACGCGTATCGGGCCTACAATCTGCCCTTAGTCTAAGTTAAAGTGAGCCTGTTAAGGAGGGAGCTATTTGTAGGTGGGAGGAGATAGGACTCCGCCCTATATCTCAAACAGCCTGCTCATTAAAGAGACATTACATACATTAGAATAGCATATAAAACGACTTATAAATGTATGAAAATATTCAATAATAACATCAATGAATGTTTAAAAGTAATGTAAAAAAGTTACCACTGGGGATAGAAAGTTAATTAACAGATTGTAGGCCCAATACGCGTCAGTTGATCCTGTGGTTTTATTGCACTTTGTCAATTTGGAATTTCAAATAAAGAATATCAGCTTTTTTCATCGACCTCGTCTGGCTTGCGGATCCTTCCTTATTTGCTCTGGTGAATTGGCCTGGCTCGCCAGATCCTGCACCGACTGGTATGATTTGAGGGGGATAAGCATACATGAACTTTTTTTCTGCTAACTTCGGACGATGCTTCACTTGATTTCCCCAATACTGATTTTAGTTTTTGACCATTCTACAAAGTGCACCACTTTATATGAAATCAGACACCAGCCGTGTAAAGTGCAGTGCTGTGCGTCCGTCAATCATGCTCCACTTCCTGTTGCATTGCTTAAAGGGGAACTGAAGTAAGAGGTATACGGAGGCTGCCATATTTAATTCCTTTTAATCAATACCAGTTGCCTGGCAGCCCTGCTGGTCTATTTCTCTGCAGTAGTATCTGAATAACACCAGAAACAAGCATGCAGCTAGTCTTGTTAGATCTGACTTTAAACTCTGAAACACCTGATCTGCTGCATGCTTGTTCAGGGGCTATGGCTAATAGTATTAGAGGCAGAGGATCAGCAGGGCTGCAAGGCAACTGGTATTGATTAAAAGGAAATAAACATGGCAGCCTCCATATACCTCTCTCTTCAGTTGTCCTTTAATAAAAGAACTGCCTGTCCTGATCAATGTTCAATCAATAAAATAATCGGTCGAGAGGGCTGGTTATACTTTCAATTCTAAAATCTTATCCATTAATAAATTTGCATAGTGTATGGACACCTTAAAGAGAACCCGAGGTGAGAGACATATGAAGGCTGCCATATTTATTTCATGTTACACAATACACTTTCTTGGTTGTACTGATCCTCTGCCTCTAATACTTTTAGCCATAACCCTGAACAAGCATGCAGCAGATCAGGTTCTCTGACTGAAGTCTGACTGGATTAGCTGCATGCTTATTTCAGGCGTTTGATTCAGACACTACTGCAGCCAAAGAGATCAGCAGGAGAGCCAGGCAAAAGGAGCTATTTCAAAGGAAATAAATATGGTAGGCTCCATATCCTTCTCACCTCGGGTTCCTTTTAACTCTAATGCAAGATAAACAATAAATAGGAACTGATTGATCACTGCCAATAAACTGCTCTGTAGTCTAAGGGTGCATACACACATCAGACCATAGTCTTTGGAAAGTGAAAGATCACAGACCAATTTTACCCCCTTCCATGTAGTATGAGAGCCATACCTACACAGTCTATTCTATGGAGCTGAACTCCCCATCAGACAGAAATCTTTGCAAGATGCTGCACACAAAGATGCTGTACACATGATGCAACAGATCAGTATCTGCAAAAGATCTGTTCCTGCAAAAGATCTGTTCCTGCAAAATGCATTCATAGTCTATGAGATCTGCAGATCATCATACACACCTTGTTTAACTGACATTCATCTGCAGATCTGAAAATCCATCCTGGTGGATCTGATCTGCAGATGAATGTCTGTTAAACAAGGTGTGTATGATGATCTGCAGATCTCATAGACTATGAATGCAATTTGCAGGAACGGATCTTTGGCAGGAACAGATCTTTTGCAGATACTGATCTTTTGTGTCTGTACAGCATCTGTGTGTGCAGCATCTTGCAAACATTTCTGTCTGATGGGGAGTTCAGCTCCATAGAATAGACTGTGTAGGTGTGGCTCTCATACTACATGGAAGGTGGTAAAATTGGTCTGTGATCTTTCATTTTCCAAAGACTATAGTCTGATGTGTGTATGCACCCTAAGAGAGAAAAATGGAGGCTGCCATATTTTGCACCTATCATAGCACAAAGGACAAGCAACCGGCTACAACAGAAGGCCATAGACTGCTGACAGATTATCAGATGAAACAATCACAAAATCATTTCAGCTGTGTAAAGTCTAGTGTCTGTTTGGGGCTATACTAGGTACACACTATGAGATTTGTTGGCAGATTTACTGCCAGATCGATTATTTCCAACACGTCCGATCTGATTTCCAATCATTTTCAGATCGATTTCCGACTATTTTCCGTTCATTTCCATTGTAAGTCGATCGGAAATCAAATCGGACATGTTGGAAACTATCGATCCGACAGTAAACCGCCCAGAAAATCTCATAGTGTGTACTTAGTATTAAAGGCCAGTTACAACAGCCCCAAACAAGCAATGGCTCCCTCCATATACCTCTCACTTGAATGCTCCTTTAAATACCAATTACAGGAATGTAAAGGCTTTCAGGAAATAACCATTAAAATATATCCCAGAATGTATAATTGAGGCATCTTTGCCACCACAGCCATTTTCTGAAGACAATACCGGAACTTGAATAGACGTGACATCAATGAGGCCATTTTGTTTTTACTCTGTGTTAGTCATTGATGAAGAAAGCGTGTTAATTAGGTTTACTCTTCCCTTCCATATTTATCTTAATGGGTTTTAGTCACCTTCACATTGTGGAGGCCGAAATCTTACTTAGCCAACCATAATTCATGCAGCCCTGTCACAGGAAACAGGTTACGTCAAATAATTGTGAAGCACCTCATGAAATCGACAATAAAACCAGTATAAAGAGGCGTTATGAAAATCCCTCAGCTTACAAAATGGCCGCCTCTTCCTGTTTAAGACCTGCCCATCAGAATGGTGTCTAAAAATATATTAAAAAAACACCCAATACATTCCACTCTGTGTACCTGACTAACTCTCTGAGGTAAATACAGTTTCAGGGGGAATTTGCTGTCTGAAATCACAAAAGGGCTGATATAGCTTCAGCATGGATTAAGGCTACAAAATGGCTGCCTCTACTGACTGACATGAAAGGATTCAGCATGTGACACTCCTGTGAGAGGTCACCATATGCCATTTAGCTTGGTTCAGATGTAAATATGTGTTCTGTCTGTGTGCCTTGGGGTTCCTCTCACCTTGTAGGCTGGTTCCATTGGAACTGGTGCAGGTGGGGGGTGGAGAGGCCTGAGGTCGGACCACTGGAGCGAAGGCGCTCTTTTGTTTGACTGCTGACACCATATTGGCTGGAGAGAATGAGAAGATACCAGAGGAGCTGCTACAGTTGGATGGTAAGCTGGTGGAGGAGGCCATAGTAGGACTAGATGGGACAACTGTAACAGAAGTGGGAAGAAGGGTCAGTCTACATTTTTTGTATTATATCAGACAGTGGCGTAAATACAATCAAGTCTAGGAGTAGAAGGTTGCCGGGATCTATAGCCGTGTCACTGGGAATGAGGATGGACGGATACTCAAACAGCCACCTTGATATTATTATAGATACTGCGTGCTCATGACTTGATTGCGAAACATACACATAGGATCAGCATCAAAAAAGGAAAACAGTTGAATCAGGCACTGCAGTATATACTGTTTTAATGGTGTCTTCAATTTTGAATAAAATCACCATTTGTATCAAAAATTGTGGCATTCAAAAGGTAGGTACAAAACATCATCATCTGTAAAAAAAATTATTATCATGTGCAAAAATCTTGTGCGTTCAAACAGTTGCAAGAGGAGGATGTCCTACCATATCAGAGGGTGGCGGTGGTGGGTGCAGGGCAAAAACGATAGCCTAACAGCCGGTTCGCTCGGCGGTGCTTCTTCCGAGGCTGATCCACGAGGGTGGTGATAATAATTTTTTTTACAGATTTACAGATTTTTTTACAATTGAAGACACAATTAAAACACTATATACTGGAGTGCCTGATTCAGCTGTTTTCCTTTTTTGATGCCGGGCGTAAATACAATTCATGGGACCCCTAGCGAGACTTTGATGGGCCCCCCAATGTTTACACCCTTCCCTGGCCTCCACTTGGTGCTCTTCACAGCCTTGGGGCCCATCTCACACCCATAACATGTGTATCCACAAAAACACCTGATTTGAAGTATAGTCGCCTGTATCGGAGGAAGGGAAGGTTAGTAGTTGGAGCACTTCACAAATCTGGGACTCCCGATGGAAGAGAACCCTTTTTTTTGTTGATAATATCCATATCATTCCAAATTTATCCTTCCCCCAAAAAACCTACTCATAAGTCCTCCCCTCATATCACTTGATGGAATTATCAGCATTTCACTGACCATCTCTAATACTATTCATTCAACAAGGATTCCTTCTCCCATAGGTTCTAGGTGGACATTAGTAAGGAGAACGCTCACATATTTCAGTATATCAAAAGTTTAAATTGCTAGAGAAATTAAAGAGAAGGTAGTAAAATGGATAAAACACAAGAATACTAAATATCGACAAAAACAAAACAAAAAGGCAAAGTATCCAAAGTAAAACCCCTCAAAACAAGACCCAATATTCTGAGTTTACCCATTCCTCTCAGGTATAGTCAAGCCACACGGTTACCCAAAGAAGGGCAGGTGAAGAAAGAGACCTCACCTCCTTTGTCTTCAATACTTATAGTTAGCTGACTCCACCCATTCTGCTCACCTCACTTCCTTTCTGAAATCCAGGTTGTACAGGAAGTGACGCCTGAACCACTGGGACTATTATTTAGGCCATATTTTTTACACAGTCACAGAAGTAAATATCTATGGGTTGAACACTTACTGGCATAGGGCGAGTTGGCGGCCGAGCCATTGAGAAAGCTGGGCGATCCCGCGAGATTAGACATGGCGGTGTTTCCGTAGCCGTTCATGCTGGTTGTGACGGAGCTGTAGTTGGTCTGTTGTGGAGTGGTGCTGGGGGCGTAGCTATGAGGCGACACGCTGCTTGTGTTACGGGTGAAACCTAGAGGGTGACAGTGAAATAGAGACAATACACCAATGAGATTATCCTCACTCACACTACTTAAAGCACAACCCAAACCAAAACTGAAGTTGTTAAATTTTAAAAGCCTGCATGCTGTTTAGTGTATATTATAAGTATTTCTTTTAGCACTTCATTTTCAAATTGGAAAGCATGTTTTATAGTTGTGCTTGCCTGTAGCTAACTTTCCATACCGATGTCAGACCTCTGCACTGGCTGGCTTCCTGTTCAGGGAGTGAGGTCTTGAAAGTACACTTCCTGTGGCCTACAAGTCTACAGCAGGCTGTGTCAGTGACTAAGACAAAGTCCCGCCCATCTCTAGTGTGTAAAATTGAATATGGATGAGGATGGTGGTGAACTGTGCAACCAAAGAAACAAATGTGCAAACTGCCACCACCTTCAGCCACATGTTTTCTACTATAATGCTGGGGAATGTGGTCAGGCCTCATGTTGCTCTTCCTACTTTGAGAGTCACGTGGTCACTCCTGATTGACCCACCCACCAGCTAAATCTACAAAGCGCAGAAGACAAGTTTCTGTAGCCTGTAGAGCGCACCCTAGTGGCTGCAGCACTGGCGTTTTGAGTCCGCCAGGAGAAAAGCAAGATATAAATGTTCTGTGTCTTGTCTTGTTTAAAGCTGAACAGTGAAACCCATAGTGAACTGCCAAAATACAATTAGAAGAGAGAGATGCCATAGGAGCTCAACATTTATCCCAATCTCATTCATCAACCAATCATTCCATCCATCCATGCTCCACCCACCCATGCAGCATATGTTTCATGCAATATGAGGAACAGTGCCTTACCCTGATTGGTGACTTGGGATGGCTCTGACACGTTGACTGCGAGTTGTCCACTGAAGGAGTTCACCCCCATCATGCTCGGGTGTACGGAGGAGTTGGCTAGGGCAGGTAATTGGCTGTGGTTCCTTGGAACGCTGTAAAGGGCTTCTGCAATGTCAGCTGCCCTTTTCAATATAATTTCCTGTTGAAATAATGCACAAATAGTATTAGCGATATGATATTCAGTATGATCATTCAGTTCAATGCTTCAGAGGCATGCTCGATGTGCTTCTGCCAATTGCTGCTACTACAATCTCCCAGCATGCACTGTTTATGAAAGGACTGCAGCTCAGAATGTAAATGGGCAGGAATAGGTTCTAGTTGGGGACTCAAAAAATGATCTAAAGGCAACTAGCAGGAAGCAGAAGTGAGTCATACTTGATCACGTGACTGCAACTAGCAGGCTAATCTTTGCCTATATTGTAGCTTCTAGGCCATACATGTCAAACTCTGGCCTGTGGGCCAAATCTGACCCACAGAAATATTACATTTGGCCCACAACTGGTTTACTCACTTTGCATTATGTTTGGCCCACTCTAGATCACCAAATATACTATATTTGGGTTGAAGACCTAGACCTAGATGACCAGGAAAGCCATATGAGAAAGGGGGTAATCATTAGACACCAGGGAACCGTATAGGGGAAGAGGGGGAGGTCTCACTAGACACCAGAGAAATGTTTAGGGGTGGGAGAGGGACATTTTAGACACAAGGGAAGTGTATAGAGGAGTGAGGAGCCACTAGTCATTAGGGAACTGTAGAGGGGAAGGCAGTAGACACCAGGGAAATGTATATGGGAGGGAGAGTGGGGCCATTAAACACAGGAGAACTTTATAAGGGAGGGAGGTGGCCAGTAGACATTGAGGTTGGCCTGCGACTTAGTCCTGGTGTTCAATTTAGGTCCACTTTGTATTTGAGTTGGACACCCCTGTTCTAGGCGGTGAAGCAAAAAGCGACCCAAAGGCAAGCAGGAAGCAGAAGGGATATATAACTGATCATGTGACTGCAACTAGCTGGCCAACTTCTGCCTATAAATTGCGCTCCTAGACGGGGTTTTTACCTGATTATTGTGCGGCATCCCGTACAAGGCTTCCACCAAATCCGCTGCCCGTTTCAGAATGACCTCCTGCAATAAAGTACAAGCGAACTTCAATAATTCATCAGAACATTTTAAAGAGAAATATGGCATATTTGACGCTTTGAATATTCTAAAAAAAAAATCAGAACCGAGCGCATAAAACATTTTTATGTAAACATGCTTACAAATATCATTTATCCCCTTCAATTATTTCCCTCTACTATAGCCACATACTGGGGCCTATTCTCGAACCTAAGTCTGAATGCCGTGAGCAGTTTTAATACCAGTAGTGTAAAATTTGATAAAAGGTTTGAAACCAGGTAGGTTAGTGGTGGACTTACTTCCCCAGTGTAGACACAAGATACTGTTGATTTGTTCAACATAAATTCATTTATTAACATGCTCCAGTAAAATGCAATGCATTTCGTGGGCAGATCCCACTTCATCAGGCTATAATGAGGAGTACAACTACAACAACTCATGTGTTCTGGTGATCAGTTTAGCGCCTCTGAGGGGTACTGGGGTCTTGGTGTCTCCCTCCCTTATCAGTTTTGACACCTATTTATTTGTAATTTTCTTCAGTGTGCTGAAATATTATTATTAGTATGAAAAGGCATCTGAAAATAACAGAAAGCTTTTGGCTGAGTAGAAAAGTCTAGTTGATCAACATAACACCTGACGGATGTTTCACGGCACAGCCTGCCGCTTCCTCCGCGGCTCGGCGAGAACTTCTAATTTATATAAGGAGAAAAGTCATAGGCCAGAATGGTCTACTGACAAGTTGACTTGGTACACAATTTTCAAAAAAAGGTCCAAAAACCATCCTATAGATAGGTGGTGAAAGTATAGATCAAAAGTGCCAGAAAAGGACGCTTTACAGGGGACCAGTCATTCCATGCCGTGTATGTATCCACCGTTATCTAATAATAATACAAATAATAATTCTAAAATTTGCATAACGCTTTTCTCCTGATGGACTCAAAGTGCTTGAGAGCTGCAGCCACTAAGTTCTGCCATTCAATAGGCTCCCCTGAAATTTTAGGGAGTCTTGCCCAAGAACTCCTTACTGAGTAGGTACTGGCTTGGGAAGAGCCAAGCTTCGATCCCTGGTTGCCTATGTCGGAGGCGGTGCCCTTAACCAGCATCCTATCCAGCCACCCACCAATCCATAAGTATACTGGCAGCTTTAGCTAGCAGAGTGCAGAGTTGCCGGATTCCACAGCTAAAAATCATATTTAAAAGAAGCTTTCCAGGTGAATAAAGTAAAGGTAGAGCCCACAAGTGGGCGGGGCATAGACAGACTTTCTTGGGGTGATGTCAGCTGCAGCTCTCGAAGTCTGTGCCACAGGAAACCAGCTGCTTAAAGGGACAGTCCGAACAAATTAAAAAAAAAAAGAAAAGAAGATCTACTTACCCGGGGCTTCCTCCAGCCCCTGGCAGCCGTCCTGTGCACTCACCGCAGCTCCGCTTTCAGTCAGTGGCTCACCAGGTGGACATCTACTGTGCCTGCACAGAACACTCCAGTCCACGTGAGCGTGACCGTGAGCAGCTCTCGTCCCCGTCGGCATCTGCACCAGAAGGGCCAGCGGCTGAAAGCGGAGCTGTGGCAAGGGCACAAGACGGCTGCCAGGGGCTGGAGGAAGCCCCGGGCAAGTAGATCTTTATTTTTTTTTTTTATCACAGCTTGAATCTGTCCTTTAAAAAGTGATTTTTTGATGTACAAAAAGCTTATACACAATAACCACAATTTCTACTACTGACTGCCAGCACAGGGCTCGATAAACATCTGAACCCAGAGCCGGGATTCAATCATGACTCCTAGAGTGTTGCTTTAAGATCCGGAAATAGTAAATCACCCGATACAGAAGTTACAGGAGGAAGAAAAAAAAAAGTTTAATAAGATTGGAAAGAAAAAAATATGACTGCCCTTCCCTAAAAAGCAAATTGTTATTATTCATTTCCTCGCAGTTTCTCATCAGAAAATTGAGATCTAATTGCATTCATTTTGCTGTCACCATAAACCTCTCACAAACTCTCAGATGACACGCTTTTAGGTACGTATTAGCATTTCTTCAATTTAAAATTCTGCACAGTATGAAGATGAATTGCCTGGCAAGGCAGAGCCTGGGAGAGGCGGGAGGGGAGCGCGGTTGTGGGGGGGGAGGACTACACTCTGTCTAGGGGCTTTCTGAGGCTACCAAATATAGACCAAAGTTAACCCTTCTTCAATCAGGACCCTGCCCAGTGTTCTCCCCAGAATTTGTTTTACAGCCGGGTGGCATGAAATAGTAGCCGGGCGGGGCAATATGAGAACATGCAGGGCTGGTGCTTCCGTGCGCAACTCTGCTTATAGTATAGGAGGAGGTGAGCTGATGAGAGCCGGGTGCTCACCAAAGCTAGCTGGGTGGAGCACCCGGCTAAAAGAGCCTGGGGAGAACACTGCTGCTCAATTACTTCGGACAGATATATTGACAAACGCAGACAAAGAGTCTCAGACACAATCCTGAGTATAAAGGTGCCCATAGATCTATCGATACATAGGCAGATCGACCAAGAGATAAATCTCTCACTGATCAACTCTGATTGGTGAGAGATCTGTTGGCTGCCCATACACTTCCAGACGATTCCGTGCCTATGTGGTGTAAATCGCCACCTGTACCCCCTGCCACCACTCCCAGCCTCCTCTGTCACCCTCGAATGCCATCACATGGTGCTTTTACAACGTGGGGCCTGTCACACCTGCGCTCGGTGCCACTCGGGGGTGATGGCAGATGAGGCCGCAAGTCACAGCAGCAGGACAGAAGATATTTTAAACAGCACGGGCATTGGGTGCCGGGGGAGGGGGCGGGGCATTGGGTGACGGGGGAGGGGGCAGGGCATTTACACTTGGGGCAGCACCTGTAGCATTCGCCAGTCATCACAATATTGAACACCGTTAACTCTGCGCACACCATCGAGCACTTTCAACCGAGATCTTTCCACCATGTTTGATTAACTCAGCCTGAAATTGGTTGAATCATTGGTCAGGTACGCTTGTTGCAGAACCGATTTTCATGCAATTTGATAAAGTTATCAAGATCGGTAGATGTATGGGCACTTCATCCGACCATCAGATAAAGGGGTGCCATAGTCATTATGACTTCATGCCGTAAGCACTAAAGCTAGCCATCCATCTAGCGATTCTGATTCATTCGACAAAGCGATCGACTTTATTAAAGAGGAACTGTCGCAAAAATCTTAAGATTAAAAAAAAACAAACAAACAAATAAGAAGTACATTTCTCCCCGAGTAAAATGAACCATAAATGAGTTTTCTCCTATGTTGCTGTCACTTACAGTAGGTAGTAGAAATCTGACATTACCAACAGGTTTTGGGCTAGTCCATCTCTTTATGGGGGATTCTCAGCAAGGCCTTTATTCTTTATAAAGACATTCTCTGAAAATGATTAATACAAAGATACTGGCCAGCCTCCCTGCTCACTCTACACTATTTTGGCAGTAGGACGGTGCAACTGCCATTCACTAAGTGCTTTTAAAAATAAAGAAAACTCTGAGAACCCCCCTTCGAGAAGATGGGCTAGTCCAAAATCTGTCTGTCATGTCAGATTTCTACTACTTACTGTAAGGGACAGCAACATAGGAGAAAAGTAATTTATGGCTCATTTTACTCTGGGAGAAATGTACTTATTTATATGTGTTTTAAATGTTAAGATTTTCGCGACAGTTCCTCTCAACTTCAGTGTGGTTGATCGAAAGTCAATCGACTAGTGATCCACACACTACAAACGATATCCTATGCGATTCACCTTCACATTCGATCTGACCAATGTTGTGCCTCCATGGTCTGAATGCAAACATCGATTCAGAGTCAATCTAATGACATTTGAACAGTAGCCAATTCCTGTGCAATCGACCGATATCTTGCATCCTGCTCGATCCATTAAGCTGGTCAATTTGACATCAGATCAGCCACTTTCCATCGATTGGGAATCCTGGAACTCACTCGATTCCCTCTCGATTCTATAAAATGATTGAAACGAATGGTCGATCGTACAGCCAAATCGTTAGCTTGTACAGAGGTTTTCGGTGAGAAGACGGTGAGCTATTCGCATTCTTCTGCCGTACACCTTGCCAGAGGGTAAGAGACAGGTCCACTTCAAACACTTCTGCACCCACCTAGCCTTGCTTGCATGACATCAAAGAAAATGCAAGTTTGCTACCGGGCCGTGGAAATGAGCTGTGGAAATGTGTGACACGTATGAGCTTGTTTGGATTATTTTTCAATTAGCAACACATAATGGAAACATAACAGAGAGGTGATGGTAATTGCGGCCGTTCAGGCGGTGTGTTTTTGATCTATAGCTTGATGTATTTATTGATGTTATTTTCTCCTGCCTGGGAGAGTCCAGGAATGCTGGCCTGACACTGACGTGTGGAAATAGATGGCGTCAAACCTCCTCTGTAACTTCTCCATGTATGTGGAACCTTTAATTGTTAAAATACTTTGACTGAAGTGTATTTAGAATACCTTGAAATGAAACCCTGATCAATAATGAAATACACTCTATACGGCACACGGTAGCAGGAAATGTTGGCGTTTGCGGCTAATGGACGATTTGAGCTCCCCATAGGCGCTAATGTTAATAGCGTTAATATGGCGCCCAAAACAGAAATGTGGACGTTTGATAAATACCGTTTTCAACATTATAACATTAACGTTTTTGAAATCTGTTATTTTGAAACTTGCAACTTATAGTTTATGTAATATTTTGTTTGCATGGGGTTAGACACCACCAGGAGGGGTCTCAGGGTTAGGCACCACCAGGAGGGGTTTTAGGGTTAGGCACCACCAGGAGGGGTCTCAGGGTTAGGCACCACCAGGAGGGGTTTTAGGGTTAGGCACCACCAGGGGGGTGGTTAGGGTTAGGCACCACCAGGAGGGGTCTTAGGGTATAGCACCACCAGGAGGGATCTTAGGGTCAGGCACCACCAGGAAGGGTCTTAGGGTTAGACACCACCAGGAGGGGTCTCAGGGTTAGGCACCACCAGGAGGGGTTTTAGGGTTAGGCACCACCAGGGGGGATTTAGGGTTAGGCACCACCAGGAGGGGTCTTAGGGTTAGGCACCACCAGGAGGGGTCTTAGGGTTAGGCACCACCAAGAGGGGTCTTAGGGTTAGGCACCACCAGGAGGGATCTTAGGGTTAGGCACCACCAGGAAGGGTCTTAGGGTTAGGCACCACCAGGGAGGGGGGGGGGGTCTTAGGGTTAGGCACCACCAGGGGAGGTTTTAAGGTTAGGCACCACCAGGGGGAGTCTTCGGGTTAGGCACCACCAGGGAAGGTTTTAGGGTTAGGCACCACCAGGAGGGGTCTTAGGGTTAGGCACCACCAGGGGAGTCTTAAGGTTAGGCACCACCAGGAGGGGTCTTAGGGTTAGGCACCACCAGGGGAGTCTTAAGGTTATGCACCACCAGGGGAGTCTTAGGGTTAGGCACCACCAGGGGGAGTCTTAGGGTTAGGCACCACCAGGGAAGGTTTTAGGGTTAGGCACCACCAGGAGGGGTCTTAGGGTTAGGCACCACCGGGGGGGTGGGAGGTCTAAGGATTAGGCATCACCAGGGAAGTCTTAGAGTTAGGCACCCCCAGGGGAGTCTTAGGGTTAGGCACCACCAGGGGAGGTTCTAGGGGTAGGCACTAGCATGGGGAGTTTTAGGGTTAGGCACAACCAGGGGAGGTTTTAGGGTTAGACACAACCAGGGGAGGTTTTAGGGTTAGGCACCACCGAGGGATGAGGCTGATTGACTGAGAGACATAGAGAGAGACAGATCTCTTTCTGATTGGATCTGATCAGAGAGAGATCTGTTGGCTGCCCATACAACGCAGGCCAATTCCTGATTGATTTTAGCATGAAATCCAGTGGCATAGCAATAGGGGGTGGAGAGGTTGTGACCACATCGGGGCCATGGGCCAGAGGGGCCCCAAGGGGCTCATCCTTAACTGCAGTATTCACTCTTTATTTGGTCCTGTGCTGATAATATTCACTTCTATAGATGGTTTGAATAGTAAAGACACTGTTCCCCATCCCCTTCTTGCAAATCTGACACTGTGGTAAGGTTGCCCTTAATTGGTTTTGGCGCACCTGTATCGGTTGTTATATATAGAGTGCTTGGGGTTTCTTTTACAGTTTCACAGCATCAGAACTTTGTTTTTCTTACCCAATCCTCATTTTTAGCTGCACAGAAGAAAACTGCCCGGGCATTTTTCCCCTAATGCTGAGCAAAGCATGATGGGATTTCTGATATTGTTGTTCTCATTCTGCTGTTTTGGTGCAATTTTTTTTTTAAATTTTGAATGTGACAGTTGAAGCCTAGGGCGTGCAGCCGGGAGGGGTGATCAGAACACAGGATAGTTGGGACTGTGTCTCATGCTCCCTGTCACCTCCTTTCAACCAAAAAGATCGCTGCCCCATGACAAAGATGGTTGCCCCATGAAATCACAAACATTTTCCTGTTCTTTTAAAACATGGTGGCTAAGAGATTATATTGCCTATCTACTTTTCATTAACATTACATAACTAATGTACAGTACCTTAATGACAGTATGTTTGTTTAGGCTGAAGTTCCCCTTTTAGCTAGGACGGATCGTCTGCTTGTTTTGCTGTCAGGCTGTGTCTATGCCCGGACTCGTCCATTATCTCACAGACACGATACAGGATTGTAAAAGGATGCCCCCGTATCCACGGAGACGCACCTCAGACAGGGAAGGAGATTACCGTGCTGATTGGAGCCCTCCTTTAATTCCGAGGAAGACGGGCTGAGACATGCCGCAGCTCTGCAAGTTAACCACGGCGCCCGCCTCGGTGCCCCGGAGTAGAGTGACCGTAAAATTACAGCCCCTCCGTGTCACTGCACTCCCAGCGAGGGTCCGGGCCCGAGGCGTGTTTGTGTTGAGAATCTAATATATTGCCTTTCAATCAGGGGAGGAAGGCGAGGAGAGCGCGGGCGAAACATGCCGAGTGGGTCAGAAAAGCAATAAAGATTTTTTACAGAGCTGTCCAAGGTTCTAAATTCCCTCAATAATGGGATTGGCACTCCGGAGTTAACCTCTCATTTACTGCCGGCGCGGGAGGGCCCGCCTCAAGCCCCACCGCATGTTTACCTCCGAGATGTATATTTTATGACATTATGTTAGTGAATTGAAAGGGCAGCGCCGCCGGGGCAATTTCATGTTTAAAAGCGACTCCTAATATTTATAGCGCTCTGCGTTCGACAAGAGGATGAGGGATTGAACGCCGCGCCGCTGACCTCGAAAATTACCGAAAGGTGATTTCCCTACCCAGGCGTTTAGTCAGGGCGACGCTGGAAGGGACGTAAAACCCATTACGGTCTATTTAATGCTACGGAGTAGTTCTAGAAAATGCGCCGTACGCGTTTCGGAGCTCAGAGTTTGCTTTTTATCTCCCTCCCCCCCCCCCCCCCCCAGCTTTCCCTCGTCTGCAGCTTACATGGTTAATGGCTCCTGCTTTTTATTTGCGCTGCTTTTCAAGAACGTGAGAACGGATAAATACAACGGATCTTATAACATATGGTCTGGCCCCCACCCGACAGGCAAAAGTAATAAATAAAATGTTTTTTTTTCCCCTTGCCTCGTTCCATCAGCTCGCAGAATACAATAAACACAGCTGGTTTACATCACAGCTAGAAGGGGTGTTATGAAACTCTCGCCTGGTTAAGGGGGGTCTCCAGTCGGGCCTGAAATTGTGCTGAGGAGTGAGGACTGCTTTGGCATAAGTTTAAGGGGAACCCTAGACTCACAGAAAAACAGGGCCGGGCCGAGGCATAGGCTGGAGAGGCTCCAGCCTCAGGGCGCAGTGTAGGAGGGGGCGCACAATTCTTTCAGCAGTCATTCCTAATTGTGTATGAAGCAGAAAGAAATAAGAAAAGGGGATACATAGCAGTGACTGCACACCAGATAACTAGATATTAAGGTGTTGGGGAGGTTGTGGGCCCTGTGGCCCTCTTAGTCTAATAGCAATCAGTGTGTGATGGCTGGGGTGGGAGGGATGGAGGGGCGCACTTTGGTGTCTCAGCCTTGGGTGCTGGAGGACCTTGTCCCTGCTCTGCAGAAAAATCATAAATCATATACATCTTCAACTGATTAAAGAGAAACTCCGACCAAGAATTGAACTTTATCCCAATCAGTAGCGGATACCCACTTTTACATGAAAAATATAATGATTTTCACAAACAGACCATCAGGGGGCGCTGTATGACTGATTTTGTGCTGAAACCCCTCCCACAAGAGGCTCTGGTACCGTACGGTACTCTGGGCAAACTGCCACAATGTAACAATGACACACACAGGAAATGGCTGTTTATAGCTGTCTGTTAAAGCCAGAACAGCTACATAATCTGCCCACAGTAACAATGTCACCATGTAATACATTTCAGAATGTGAATCTGGGAGAGGAAAGATTTTACAATGAGCAAACACTGACTAAATCATGTATACATAATTATTGTAAAAATTAAGCACCTTTTTATATTAAATTATTTTCACTGGAGTTCCTCTTTAAGTTCAGTTTGCTCAGCCAAGCCCCTTTCCTGTCACATGACTGTGCTTTCAACCAGGCCCCTCCTCCACGTGACAGCCCATCCTCTGCACTAGCACGGGGCGCAGGTAGCTGATCCGTGTTCGTAGCGAGATCTTTGGGAGGGAGAGAGATGGAATAGGAAAGGACTAGAGATGGTCAAAATAGGGCCAATTAAACTTGACAGCAAGCGTGCGTTTGACAAGCCCAGTTCCAAAGTTGCATATACTTTGCATTCAACTTGCATGCAAGCTGGACATTTCACCGTCTTATTGACCACCACTACTCCTGTCCTACTCCTTAAAAAGCCTGAAGCCTGGTACACACATTCAATTTTAATTGGCCAATCACTGGCCAATGCTACCACCTCCATGTGTATAAGGGCCAACAGAGTTTGAATACTATGAACAGACTGTGCAGATAAGCTTTCATACTACATGGCAGTGGTAAAATTGACCAATCATTGGCCAATAAAAATTGGATGTGTGTACACACCTTTTTTTGTTAACCTTCATACTGCATGGATGTGGTAAAAGTAGCCAATCAAGACACTACTGATGCCAGAATGATAAGTAGGGTTACCAGGCAACTGGTACTGTTTAAAAGAAATTAAATATGGCAGCCACCATACACCTCTCGCTTCAGGTTGCCTTTAAAGACCAATATACACTTTCAATTATGATTGGCCAATCACTGACCGATATTATCACCTCCATGTAATATAGAAACCGATTGTGAATCGATTTCAGCATGGAACCGATCACAATCTGTGAAGCTGCCGCCGCCCCCCCTCCGCATACATTACCTGATCCGGCCGGCGCGAGTCACCCGGTCTCCGCTGTCTTCTTCTCCGCGCTCGGCTCCAGCTTCACTGAACTTCCTGTCCGGGGAAGTTTAAACAGTAGAGGGCGCTCTACTGTTTAAACTTCCTGCCGGGACAGGAAGAAGTGAAGCCTGCTGGACTCAGAGCCCAACGGAGAAGGAGCAGTAGTGACACGCGCTGGCGGAACAGGTAATGTATTGCGTTGGTCGTCGGGCATTCGAACGCCGCTATCAACGCACTCAGGACCCAATCGAACGATCGATTTTGGTCAGAAATCGATTGTTCGGTCAACGTTTGCGCAACGATTTCACAGCAGATTCGATCACAGTGATCAAATCTACTTTATATCGGCGGGAAAATAGTTAGGCGTATTGGCCCCTTTAGTGAATCAAACCCAATATCTCTTGACCCTCATACTACATGGAGGTGGTAACATTGGTCAGTGATTGGCCAATCATAATTGAAAGTGTGTACCAGGCTTCAATTTTGATTGGCCAATGTTACCAATTGGCCAATGTAATATGAGGGTCAACAGATATGAAAGGTTTCAGCACAATGTAAAATGAACATGTTTGTTGCACAAAGCAGTAGGAGAATCTTCCCAGCAGTGCTGCTGATTTTGCGAGGAGATATAAAAGAGCACCGGTAGCGTTAGGTGTGAAGGCGGCGGTCCCGCTGACTCACTGCACGCATGTTTCACCTGTCACATCGTATCACCGTACACGCTGCGTCTCCATTGTGTGAGCGCACACCATTGTCACGCAGAGGGGCGCGCGAGCGCGGCGACAAGATGACTCTTATCATAATCACAGGTGTGAAAAATGACACCTGTAACCTTTCCTTTCCTGCACAAAAAAAGAGGATAATAATAATATTAATCCTTTGCCTGAAACGAGCGCAAGAAATCCGATTTAACACCCTAATCCACACAGCGTTCTGGAATATTATATAGTCTCTGTTCGCTGCAGTTTATTAAAAAGAAAGTAAAATACAACACCGGCCCCCAGTTTAGGGTAATTTCTTTTTTTTTTTTATTGCAGAAATATTCGTACTATAGGAATATTGTGGAGAAGAAATGACCCCCCGAAATATGTGCGCAGGTCCCCAAATTTTAAGTCCTCCAGTTCCCTCCTGCACTGCACCGTTTGTTTGGACGACACAACCCCCCCCCCCCCCCCCCCCCCCAAATAAGGTCAAAATTCGATTTAGTGCTCTGCAATTACAGCTGCACGTGCCTAGCGGAGTTCTGATCACCCTGTTTAAAGGGATACTGTAGGGGGGTCGGGGGAAAATGAGCTGAACTTACCCGGGGCTTCTAATGGTCCCCCGCAGACATCCTGTGTTGGCGCAGCCGCTCACCGATGCTCCGGCCCCGCCTCCGGTTCACTTCTGGAATTTTTGACTTTAAAGTCAGAAAACCACTGCGCCTGCGTTGCCGTGTCCTCGATCCCGCTGATGTCATCAAGAGCGCACAGCGCAGGCCCAGTATGGTCTGTGTCTGCGCAGTACACTCCTGGTGACATCAGCGGGAGCGAGGACACGGCAACGCAGGCGCAGTGGTTTTCTGACTTTAAAGTCAGAAATTCCAGAAGTGAACCAGAGGTGGGGCCGGAGCATTGGGGAGTGGCTGCGCCAACACAGGATGTCTGCGGGGGACCATTAGAAGCCCCGGGTAAGTTCAACTAATTTTCCCCTGACCCCCCTACAGTATCCCTTTAAGAGAGAAAAAAAAAACAAAGCACAGTGGCCCACATTGTCAAGATAACAGACAACCCACCGGAATCCCCAACATGACGTCTTCACTGGAATTTTTGGGGTGGCGGTTGGGGTTAGGCGTCAGGTAGGGTGTGCAGTGGGGGGGGGGGGGGGGGGGGTTGGAGTTCAGCATCAGGTAGGGGGTTTTGCAGTATTGGGGGGATGGGTAGTAAGTAAAATAGCGTCTTATATTAATTTTTGCTCTAAAAGATGTGCTAGGTCTTATTTTCTGGGGATGTCTTATATGTCTATCAGGAAGTGTCTCTTAGCAGAACATTTCCTGTTCCTTTGTACTGTGCTGTTCCTGGATTTGAAGGTATGTTACTGCATAGCTCCCAACTGTCCCTCTTTTGGAGGGACAGTCCCTCTTTGGGAGCCCTGTCCCTCTGTCCTTCTTTCCTCCCCATTTGTCCCTCTTTCAGGACTTTGTCCCTCTTTCTATGTAAATATATATATTTCTCTACTAAAAAATGTGTTTGATTGACTCTAAACTTTATTCCCATCCTTTAAATTGATATATTATATATTACTAATTTTAAAATGTTAATATGAAGGAAAATGAACCAGGATATAAAGGACTAATGTGGTTTGAATTACAAAACAACATGTTTTTCTTAAGAAATCTTAATGGTATGCGTGACTAGGGGTGTGATGGGGGCATGACCAGGGGTGTGGAAGGGGTGTGGCTTAAGTGTCCCTCTTTCTCATCTCAAAAAGTTGGGAGATATGCAAATGTACTGATCAGACACCTGCCCTGTCATCCCTGCACACAGCTGATAACCTTGCTGTGTGCTGGGATGACAGGACCGATGCCCGATCAGCACTGAACCGCTGTGTCCCCGCTTGCTGGCCTCCTCAACTTTCGCTAGGGCTTATATTCAGGGTAGGGCTTATATTTCATGCATGCTCAAAATTACAGGCTTGCTTTCAGGGTAGGTGTTATTTTCAGGGAAAGATGGTAGGAGATTGTTTCGCACATCATTCCTGTTAACTCTCTACAGCAATGCCTGATTGTGTGAACATAGACTGTATTGACCATGCTGAGCCTCTCTAGTGTAAACAAACAGCTGGCAGGGGAGTAACAGCAGAATCTGGAGATAACCCTTTAGTGTGCAGAATGCTATATAGCCAGATTCTCATATATTCCCAGTTGGGCATTACAAATTCCGCCATAAGCACAAATCCAAAATATATGATCTCCATTCAAAATTCCACTGCTTGACCTCCCATGATTGTCATCGGAAAAGGAGGACTTCTTTTTATTGGGAAAAAAAACAGTGCATATTTTGACGTATATGTTATACGGGTGTCAGTAAGTTGGGCGCAGGGCGAACCGAACAAGAGCTCACCCTGCTGCTGCTAAACTCCCCAGTGGCTTTAAATACTATCCCCACCCCCTCCGAAGGAAATGTAATTTTTCTTTCACCCACGCGCAGCATAGCACTAGTAGTATGGCTGTCCCCAGCTTCGGCGCTTGGCACTGAGCACCAAAATCAGCTGGTTTGCAATTTGGATGATAAATATAAAGGCAAAAATCCTATTGCTGCAAAAATAACAGAAGTACACACTTGTACCACCGGGGGGCACTGTGGTCCCAGGTGGCACACCATGGGTGGTGGCAGTAATCTACACTCTAGTGAAGAAGACACAGGGAGCAGAATGGCCTACAGACTCTGAATGTACACAAGAAGCCCAGTAGATGTGATTTGCACAATTCTGGGCCCCAAAGCTTTGAAATGAATGATTTGCTGTGATGTTATCGTGTTCCGAGGTCTGTCCTGCTCCCCCAGCATTGCCTTCCATCCCGGCTGCTCAATTACTGTCCCGCCTGCAATAATAGACTTGTAAGAGCTGTTCCTTCGATCGGCTGGCCTGAGCTCAGCTGCCTGGGACAGATGACTCTACAATGATGGATCACACGGCATAGCCATAGTGCTGAGCTCTCTGCCCCCAGGGAGAGACACTAATGAGCCAAAGCTCAGCTTCCAGCCAAGGAAAGGGATCAGCAGCTAAACTGAGGAAGAGTCCACAACATGAGCAGGCTGAGGAGGAGACATCCCTCAACCCATGGAGAGCTGTCTGGCCAGTAAGTGGGGAACTGGCTCGCCAAGATAAATCGGGCCTACCCTTCGGAGATGTGGCAGAAGCCTGCTCAGAATGCATATGGACTTCGACGACAAAGACAATGCATTATTGCATTATTGGGGAAAGTACTTGTGGGATATGACAATACTGGAAGAGCTTGGCATTGCCGGAGAGACATAGAGACACTGGGGGTTAGACCCAGCAATACTGGGGGGGACATGGCAATACTGCAGGACATAGCAAGACATGGTGATACTGTGGGGGGACCTGGCAATACTGGGGGGAGGGCATTACTGCATGGACATAGCGATATTGGGGTGGGTCATGGATATACTGGGGGGGTATATGGCAATACTGGAGGAACATGGCATTACTGGATGGATACAGCGATGCTGAGGAGGGGAGGCATGGCAGTACTGGAGGCACATGGCAACACCGGGGACAACAGTGTTAGAGAATGGCAGTATTGGGTGTACAAGACAATTCTTGTGGAAGTCATTCTCAATACTTGTTGTTGGGGGTCAAGACATTAGTCACAGGGGTGGAGTGGAGGTGAAGCAGGAAAGGCTATTTGTCTTTATTGGGTCAAAAGTCCGGAACTCACTCTCTCTGTCAATTTTATTTCTGATCCATATAGGTGGTTAATTCCTTCTACAAGAGGAACAGCCAACAACATTTACCGCAATTGTTTTGTTGGCATCAGTGCACCAAATACAAATAAAAAGGGGGGCAACTTAACCTCACAAAATTATAATCTACAAAAATACCCGGAAAAAAAATAAAAACATCATGGCTGCCTTTCGTTTGGCCTCAGTAATAGGCGAGACGCCGTTGCGGTGAAAAACGACATTGCTTTTCAGCTTGACGTTGCTCTTTACACACAAATGCGCAGCTGACTGCATTACGGATGATGCCCGTCCAGAGACTGGCACCTGCCCATTTCTTAGAGCCAGGTACACTCATTCCTGGCAAGCCAAGAGGAGACGCACCAGTGACTAAATGGCTCACGAGTAAATTGCCATGGACCTGCGCCCGCACCGGCGTCGCCCCCTCTCTCCCCCGCTCAGCGGCGCGCTCAAATCGCTCTGTGTTTAAATATTCAGCATGAGGCTAATGTGAGCTGATGAACTGAGACTGCAAACATTCCCTTTCAATTGAGATGAAGAGACAGAGCTGTAGCGGATCATGAGGGCCGGGGAGGTGAAAATGATTTATATTTAAGGATCTGGCTGACGACTCCCATTATTGGAAGGTGCCTCTTAATTGGCTTGGTGCTTGAATCAGTTATTCAGGAGTGGGCCGCGAAAAACAGCCGCCGCGCCGGGTGCGTCTCCTGTGATGTTCCCCCAGCTTGTGTTCCTCCACATCTCTACTGCTGGTCTGCTTGTTTATTTTTTGTGTACTTCGCGCATTTGATCTATTATTCCAAGTCATAATGTAATGCGCCATCCCCGCCAAGCTTTAAGGTAGAGCTACGGGCGCCAGATTTGAATAACCTTTGTGTGGGAGGTGTAAATATTTTATCATTACTATTATTATGCATTCGCGCAGAGCTGACACACATTCCACGGTGCATTAAAAGGACACCTGAAGCGAGTGGGATAGGGAGGCTGCCATATTTATTTCCTTTTAATCAATACCAGTTGCCTGGCTGTCCTGCTGATCTTTCATGCATCAGTAGTGTCTGAATCACACACCTGAAAAAAAGGCATGTGGCCAATCTAGTCAGACTTCAGTCAGAAACGTGATCTGCTGCATGCTTGTACAGGGGCTATGGCTAAAAGTATTAGAGGCAGAGGATCGGCAGGACAGCTGGGCAAAGTGCATTGTTCGAAAGGAAAGAAATATTATCAGCCTGCATATGTCCCTTGCCTTGGGTTCCCTTTACACAATTCAGATAAAGTGTATAGTCCAAAGTCATGAAGCCCCATACCAAATCGTTGGTATGACTCCCCCCCCCTCCCAGTGACAAGGATCAGGCCCTGAAGTTGAAGAGGAACGTCAGCCTAAACAAACATACTGTCATTAAGTTACATTAGTTGTGTTAATTAAAATAGATCGGTAATATAATCTCTTACCCACCCTGTTTTAAAAGAACAGGCAAATGTTTGATTTCATGAGGGCAGCCATCTTTTTGGTTGAAAGGAGGTGACAGGAAGCATGAGACGCAGTTCCAACTGTCCTGTGTCATGAGCACCTCTCCCAGTTGCTAGGCAACGTGAACAACAACATAGGAAATCCCATCATGCTCTGCACAGCATCAGGGGAAAAAAGTCCGTTTTTTTTCTTTGATGGGTGGAGCTTAGCTAAAAATGCAGCTAAAAATGATGCTTTGGTGAGAAAAACAAAGTTCTGATGCTGTGAAACTGTTAAAGAAACACCAAGCCTTTTCAGTGCTGCTGAGTAGATTTTTCGTCCGGAGGTTCACTTTAACCATACTCTAATTTCTGATAAAAGTGAATGCTTCCAATCACCACTTTGGGATTACGGTATATCTTGAGATCAAAGCACAAAGATCCTTAAAGAGGAACCGTAGTGAAAATAACAAATAATAAAATTGCTTACTTTTACAATATTCATTTATAAATGATTTAGTCAGTGTTTGCCAATTGTAAGATCTTTCCTCTCCCTGATTTACATTCTGACATTCTGGTGACATCTGTAGTCCTGTCAGGTGCAGTTGTGTGGAATCTTTGCTTACTGAGAGTTCTAAAGCCAGTAGAAAATATATCTGGCCTTCCAGAATACTCTGGGAGGAAAATTCCACATAGCTAAACAGCCTAGGCTAAGCATCATAGCGAGGGTGGGGTTACATACCAATATACAGCGATATATAGATACCGGAAGTGTTTCTGATCTGAAACCAGGAAAATTACTGTAGAAGTGGGTATCCTGAATAACTTACTGCATTTTATTATATGTCACTAGGAGAGGAAAGATTTGACAATGGGCAAACACTAAATTATTTGTAAATGAATATTGTAAAAAAAAAAAAAAGCAATTTTATTAATTAATGATGTTACCTTCTTTACTACAGGTCCTCTTTACGTTTGGCATTTCTGTACGTTACATAAAGGCCGTAAGCAAATTAGGATTCATCAAGTTCCTGGGCCGGCTGTAATCTCAGTCACTGGCCTGCTACAAGTGTGCGGCCGCCCGTGCCTGACCTGACCGCTGGTTCTGTGTCACAGATTCATTCTTTTATCTGATTGGATGCCGGGGAAGGAAGACACGAGGCGACTGGCTGTTTACGCTGCAGACGCCAGCGCCCCTCCAGGAAAGGGTTAACGTGCTGGATATTGATGAGGGAGACAAATGCCAGCATTTCCTTTTTTATTGATGTTGTGTTGCCATAACAACCTAAATATGGCAGATGACACAGAGCTGCTCATCTGGCAGTTCCAGCGAATAGGGGTTCGCCTCCCCAGCCTCCATATGGCCGCTGAGTATATGGTAATGAGCAGACCATATGGCGAGGGGAATAAATCCTGAACAATTGTGCTGTTACTGCACCAGTGAGCCAATGGGACAGAATCTCAGCAAGGCTCGTTTCCAGCAGAGCGGTGCTCCCGTGTGTGTGTCTGTGTGCGCTCGTGTGTGTGTGTGTGTGTATGCATGTGTGTGTGTGTATGCATCTGTGTGCGCCCGTGTGTGTGTGTGTGCGTGTGTGTCTGTGTGCGCCCGTGTGTGTGTGTGTGTCTGTGTGCGTCCGTGTGTGTGTGTCTGTGTGCGCCCGTGTGTGTGTGTCTGTGTGCGCCCGTGTGTGTGTGTCTGTGTGCGCCCGTGTGTGTGTGTGTGTCTGTTTGCGCCTGTGTGTGTGTGCGCGCCCGTGTGTGTGTGTGTGTGTCTGTCTGTGTGCACCCGTGTGTGTGTGTGCGCCCGTGTGTTTGTCTGTGTGCGCCTGTGTGTGTGTGTGTGTGCGCGCGCCCGTATGTGTGTCTGTGTGCGGCAGTGTGCGTGCGCCCGTATGTGTTTGTGTGTGTCTGTGTGCGCCCGTGTGTGTGTGTGCGCGCGTCTGTGTGCGCCCGTGTGTGTGTGTGTGTGTGTGTGTGTGTGTGTGTGCAGTGGCATAGCTTAGAAGCTGTCGGCCCAGTGCAAGTTTAGCATTGGGGCCCCCCAAGCTTGCTATACATGACAATTGATACAACACACCAAAACCAATCAAGGACAACCACAGTGTCAGAGGTGCAAGAAGGTGATGGGGAACTGTGTGTTAATGATCACTACTATTTAAATCCACTATAGAAGTGATTATTACCAGCACAGGACCAATACAGAGCTAATACTGTGATAGAGGGTGGACCCTTCAGGGCCCCGATGTGGTTGCTACCTCTGCACCTCCTACTGCTACGCCACCACGTGTGTGTGTGTGCTTGTGTGCCCGTGTGTGTGTGCCCTTGTATGTCCCTGCTTGTGTGTGCTCACGCACGTGTGTGTTTGCATGTCTGTGTGCCAGCGTGTGTGTATGTGTGTGCCCGTGTTTTAGTGTGTCTGTGTGTGTGAGTGCCCTTGTGTATGCGTGTGTGTGTGTATGTGCCTGTGTGTGCACGTGTGTATGTGTGCCCGTGTGTGTGTGCAGCAACACATGTATGCAGGAGCATGGCCCTATGCATAGCGCTGCTACAGGACTCTAAATATGCAGGTAGAGAGTGCAAGAATCGAGGCCAAATGTGCTCAGAGATAAAAAGCTATGCATACTCTGGCGATTATTTTCCCCCAGTGATTGGTCAATCAAAATTGTAAGTGTGTATGCACCATAAAGGTGGCCACACACCATACCATTTTTTTTCATATTTCTCTTCAATTTAAATTTTAAGCCTAGCACACACTTTCAATCATGATTGGCCAATCACTGACCAACTCTACTAACATGTAATATGAGGGTCAACAGATATTGAATGCTATGAGCAGATTGTGTAGGTAAACCCTCATACTACATGGAGGTGATACAATTGGTCAGTGATTGCCCAATCATAATTGTAAGTGTGTAACAGGCTTTACAATCAATTTATCTGACCAATGTATCACACACACACACGTGTTTAATTCTCCCCCAATTATGAAAATAAATGATTGATAACTGAGAAAATTGCTTGGGGCTATACGTCAATAAATTTGCAATCTATACGATACCACTCAAGACTGATCAATGATGAGAAAATCTGCCACTCCCAATCGACTTTTATCGAAAGAAAAAAATGGGAAATTCAATCAGGTCTCTCGAATGAATAAGAAAAAAAGCTTTCGATTTTTCTGCACAACTGATTGTTTTGATTGAATTGCCTTGTAATTGGATCATTTTATTGTATGGTGTGTGGCCACCTTTAGCCCCAGACTAGGTTTAATACAGCTGTAGATGAGCAGTAAGGATGTCATCAAGCATGGTAGAGTAAAGCTAAGTACACACATGCAATTATTGTCGCCCATCGGGGATCGAGAAACAATCCCTTCGGGCAACAAATCGGTGATTAATGCTGTACAGACACATACTCTAGCCTTTCGGCATTCTGGGAGACAGGTACCTTTCTGCTGGCTTTAGAACTATCAGTAAACAAACATTCTGCAGAGCCGCACCTGACAGGACCAAAGATGTCGCCATCTGTGATAAATGTTAGAATGTAAATCGGGGAGAGGAAAGATTTTACAATGGGCAAACACTGACTAAATCATTTAATAAATGAATACTGAAACATCATTTTATTACATTCTTTTCACTACAGGTCCTCTTTAAAAAATCTCTGTTCTTTTGCAGAAAGAATACAGATATGACAGTAATGGGAAGCAGTCAGGTGACGAGAATAGCCATTATTATCTTTTAGTGGACTATAAATATATTATAAATGCTGGCCCTGACGGCGTTTGATGGATGGTCGTGGAATCTGTAATCGGTGTCTGTTACGGACAAGGATATTTATACCTGGAGACTGACTTCCAGACGATTTTCGGGGTTGTAGATGGAAATCCCAGATCTGCTAAGTGCGTTATTATTTATAATAGCCTTATGATGATGTCACTTCCCGCAGATAATAGATGACAACACCCCTAATGAACGACTGCAATGATATTCGATCCCAAGATCTCGGTGGTCTTACATGAAACCGATAAGGCCCAGTCTCTTGTCGGGATAATGGCGGCATCGACGGTGTCTTTGTTAGTCGTGCTGTTTGGAATTTCTGGAGCAACTGTTGTATATATAGCTGTAGCTGTCGATGCAAAGCAATGTAATGTACAGGGAGGGGGAGCAAGATATTTGGCAGAGTGTGAGCAGAGCTGTGATCAGTTAGAAGCAAATAATGCCAGATAGCATGCAAACTGTTTGCCGCAATCAATGATGATTTGGACTGACCCAAGTTCAAGCTTCATAACATTTGCATTATATTTGCATGCAGAATTACATGCAACTTGTTAATCGTCTCTAAGGCCTGGAACCCACTGAAATCAGCAAACGCAAAACGCAACCGCTAGCATTTTGTCTGAGCGATTTGCAAGCAGATTCATGCGCGTTTTTGGTTGTGTTTTGCAACATTGTATTTTTTTGCCCAGCGGGTGCGTAGCGTTTTGCGTTTTGCGTTTTTATCCTGATTGGTCCTGTGAATTATTTTTCATTTTGTTACAGTGTGCTGAACCGCAAAACGCTAGCAAAACCGCTCAGTTTAGGTTTTGCTGAGCGTTTCTGCTAGCGTTTCAATACTTTACATTGAAGCGCTAACGCTCCCAAAATGCTGCAGGTCCTGCGTTTGCGTTTCTGGGAAACGCAAACACTCCTGTGGAAGTTGCCCCATCCATTAACATTAGCCCAGCGTTTTGGCAAACTGCTAGCGTATCGCAGTGCTGCCAAAACGCTGCCAAAAGCGCTCCTGTGGGTTCCAGCCCTAATTGTGGATATTGGAGGAATCCCAGGCAGAACTCAACAAGTATTACGCATTCACGCTTTTTACTAGTGGCGAGGAAAGCACTAGGCAGAAATGCTGGGGTTAGCGGAAAACGCTAGCGATTATGCCATTAATGAAAGTCTATTGGCCGCAGGGGCGTAACAGTAGACCCTGCAAGGGATGCAGCTGCAGGGGGGCCCAGAAGCCACAGGGAGCCCTGTCCTGAGAGACTGACAACTAAGAGCAAGGAGAGAAAAAACTTTCTGCACTCTGCACAATTGTTCTATTGACTGCATCTGCTCAGCCACTGATATGAAATCATACAAGGTTTTGCAGACAAAGATGTGTAGACAGTCCCCATTCAGTGTACAGCAGGGTATTGTCTACAGTGCTGTTCTACCCCTCTCTAAGTGCTTTGTCCTGTAGTGATGCTTGAGGATGCTTGAGGAGTTTTTGCATGGAGAGAAACAGCTTTCTGCTCTCTACACAGTTGTTCTAATGACTGCATCTGCCACTGATAACGAAACATACAAAGTTTTGTAGAGAAGAGGGGAGGGGGGGGTGGAGATAGGGGGCCCCATCCAAAGTTCCACAGGGGGGCCCATTCATTTCTAGTTACGTCCCTTGGCCGCATGTAGAAACGCATAAATGTGCATTTTACAGTATGCGTTTTTGAAAATGCACAACTTGCTGCGTTTTTTTAATAGGATAGTGTATTTTACTTCATTGATAAAGGGAAAGTAATAAAAACACAAACGCCCCAAAAACGCATGAGAAACGCAGCGAAATATGAAAAATCCACAGTGCGGAATGGCGTGTTTTTCTGCGCTCCTAGCCGGAGGCTAAAGACCTGCAATGTACAAATCATTCACTGCAAAGGAAAACAACACACTACAAAATGACCTGGAAATACACATAATTGGCAGCATTAGCACACAAAAATACACATAGTTAGGCAGCAATTTCCCCCCAAAATGCACATGATGCGGCAACATTTTTCCTCAAAGTACATATTATTAGGAAGCGTTTGATCCAGAAATACACATAATTTGGCAGCATTTACCTCCAAAATACACAACTAGACAGCGGTTTACAAGCAAATACACAGGGGCAGTGTTTCCCTTCAAATGTTGCATACATTAGCAGCATTTCCCCACAAAATACAAATTATTAGGCGGTGGTTGACCCACAAATACACATCATTTGGGGAGGCACCTATACAGCGCCGGTACAAAGTGCTAACTAGTGCCCGACTGGTTCTGGAGAGCAGCTGACAGGTGGTGCATTCACTGCCTGTCACTGGGACCTAAATGTTGAGATGTCGCCCCAATTGTACAGAGCTGTGTAATATGTTAGCACTTTATTAACAATAATAATTCCTGGTCATTTCTTGCACACCCCCATCAGGCCCGGTCCGCCCATGACGCCAAGTGAGGCGACTTCCTCAGGCGCCAGAAGTCTGGGGGCAGCACCAGGCAGAAACAGGAAGTGAAGAGAGTGCCTGGCCAACCTATACTGAAGGCAACTGTACCTAGCTACCAATACTGGGGGCATCTATAGCTGGCTACCTACCTATACTGAGGGTGTATTTTTGAGGTCTCACAGCAGCTATAACGTGCGGTGCAATTGCGATTGTTCCAATTCGAGGGTGGGGAGAGCATCCTCACAAAATTGCCTCAGGCAGCAAAGAGTCTAGAGCCGGCCCTGCCCCCCATGGTGTTCTTTGTGCCCCCCTCCTTCTTAGTCTGAGCAGTGAACATTTATTCTCTCGGTCCAGGGAAAATCTTTGCCTTCCAGAGGTCTGTCAGGTGGCCTCCTCCCCAGCAGTAATGGCATGTAATTGTATTACGATGTATAATTCATAAATCGTTCTCTGAAGGCCGTAATGCCTTCAATCAAGCGTGCACTCGGTCTGACCGAAGATTTGTTTTCACAGGCCTGGGAGGGGGCGGCAGCGCTGAGTAGGTGTGGTGTGCGCTACATGGAGAGGGATGACAGGCGCAGCAGGTGTGCGCATGGAGCGCAGGGGGGAGGGGGGCACAGAGTGCTGGGGAAGACGGGGGGTGAATGGCGAAGAGAAATTAGGTGTATTTGAGGAGAAATGTATAAAGAAAATATTGATATTGGCAGAGAGATAGACTGGAACTGCGGCTAACGACAGCTGCTACAGGCAGAAATTCTGAAGCTCGAGTCAACCCAGGCGGAAACGAAAATTACACCAAGAAACTTTAATCCACCGCTAAAATCTCCAAACGCACATCTAAAAATAACATTGAATGGATCGGGAATAATAGGGATGTTCAATGAGAGGCTAATAAATGTGAGTTGCTGCAAATTTCATACAAATGTATTTATTCTTTTGGATGGTGCATTTCCAAGCAACAACTATTTCCATAGCAATTGCATCAACTCTGATCTGCTGCTTGTTCAAGGTCTATGGCTAAAAGTATTAGAGGCAGAGGATCAGCAGGATAGCCAGGCAACTAGTATTGTTTAAAAATAAATAAATATGGCACCCTTTATATCCCTCTTGTTGTCATCAAATGTTACCTTTTTTGTGAAATGAGGCTTCTGCAGGTAACATTCCTGTGTTTCTAGTTTGACATGACCAGAAGCAGATGTGTGAGAGTTATTTTCAGGTTCCGTAGTAGCGGCTGCTGCTTGGATGGCATTTTCCTGCTGCTCAAGGGGCGGGGCACTGACAATCTCTCTGAAAAGACTGCAGCTGACAGGAATTGCAGTCTGAGGGGCAGGAAGTGGCCAATGAATTAGCTCCTCTACAAAACGTAGAGCACAGAGGACAAACACAAGCATTTTTATTAACACTTGCTGCACGGTTTTCCGATGTGATTGCGTATTTCCTGTTTCACTGTAACGCATGATGGGAGATGATAGAGACCCATGCTGTAACTGTCAGTATGTAGCAGCTTGAAAACTCCACCCCATTCCCAGCCTGAAGCAGATGCAATGGCTGTCTGTATTCGGCGCACACAGTCCCTCCAGTTGGGAGTAACAAACTGTAATGATCTGACCAGGTAAGTAATCAATGTCATTTTACTTTTCTGGGGGGGGGGGGGGGGGGGGAAGGAGGCCTTACAGCAACCACTAAACCCATTATTTCCATTGTCAATGTTGTTTGTATAGACCATTTTCTAGAGAGGAGAAAGTGTTTGAGGAGTAGACTAAACAGGAGGTAAGTAAGACCTGTGTATGGTTATTTTGACTTTTTATTTTCAGTTCAGGTTCTCTTTAACAATATTAGAAACGGGCGTCTCCAGTTCATACAGTACGGGAAGAAACAGGAGGACACATGAGGTACAAAATAATGGAGGGGAGAAAACATCTACAAGACGCTCCTGGACCATGGACGCACCAGGCTTAGTTTATTTTTTCTCCTGGTTTTTTCCCTCTAAACCTAGATGCATCTTATAATCTGGAGTGTCTTATATGCCGAAGAAATATGGCTTTTAGCACTGTGGGTACATCCATAAGGTCAGTAGTTCATTTCTATACACAAGGGCGGTTCCCCATACAGAGGCGCATCTAGAGGGGTGCAGGCATGGCTGCCTTCTCCTCCTTCATGCTTCACCACCATACTGAAGGATGCCTCTCAGGCATTTGTACCTGCTCTTATACTGGAGAACATCTCTCACTACCTATACTGGGGGGGGGGGTCTACTTATACTGGGGGACACCTGCCAAATCTATACTGGGGGGGGGGTTACTTATACTGAGGGGAACCTCTCATTACCTATACTGTAAGGGCCTGTTCAGACTATGCGCGTTCCTAGACGTTTTCAGGGAACTTGTCTGGGTACCAAAAACGCATAGAAACGGCTCCTAATGCTTTTGAATGGGCTAGTTCACATGTATGCGTATGAGACGCAAACGTTTCTCATCCGCGTTGCTGCACGCAGTTCTGTGCGTCACGCATAGAAACGGACGCAACGAAAGTCTATGGATGCGTATCAAAAACGCGTACTATTGCGTTTTTAGCGTCCGTTTTCCTCTGCGGTTCCCATAATTCTTTTTTTCCCCCTGGGTCACGTGTGTGTGCAAAACGCAATAGAATACGCATTAGAACACAAGAAAAACGCATGCGTTTTTCAACTTGCGTTTCTTTGCTTTTAAACGCATTCTTCATACGCAGATAGTCTGAACAGGCACTGTGGCTACTTATACTGGAGGGATACCTCTTACCACTTATGCTAAAGAAGGCTACTTATACTGGGGAGACATATCTAACTACATATACTGGGAGGGCAACGTAATCATGGGTCTACTTATACTGGGTGAACTACCTCTGGCTACCTATACTAGGATGCTACCTCTGGTTGCTTTTACTTGGGGTTAACTCTAGCAACCTATACTGGGGAGACTTGTATCATTGCAAGAAAAGAAGCTGTTATTATGGGACAAGGTGGTCTGATGGGGCGAGGGGGGCGCAATTTCAGTGTTTGCCATAGGCGCTATGTCACCCAGATATGCCCCTGTCCCCATAGTAGCCAATCAGATTCCTTTCATTACAAAAATGTCAAAAATTCCAATGCTTGCTTCCAAGTACGGCCCTGATTTCCTCCTCTAGGCGGTGCTCATGGTTTTCATGTTTAATTCTTTACTTAGAATTCTCAAACAAATCAATATGTATATATCACATAACAAAAGCCATAAATAGGAGATATCGTTACGCTTCACAAACAGAAATGCCAGAACCGCACAGATGTGTATGAAGACCATCAGTAAATCCTCAGAGAGAAGGAACTGTAGAATGGTGGGATACACTGGTAGGAAACACATACAATCAACATCAAAACGCCGCCACTTGAGTTGACCCTTGAGGGGTCTACTGTTTCCGTTTTTAGAAAATGGAAAAAAAAAACAACAAAAAATAAACAAACGAGAGGAACAGCTGTTCAGTGTCTTTTTTAAAGTGTTAGTGTACTTAAGCATAAGTTACATACAATGTCTAAATATGTGGCCAAGATATACAATTATTACTGGTTTTAGCCCTATTTTTTTTTTTTTATAATATAGGCACGTCACCCCCAGTATGTACAGTATAAGCTGTTACTCTGTGCTTGCACTGATAGTAAACTAGCTGCAGTGTGTGTTGATCTCTGCTGCCACTAATATGTATAGTATAAGCTTTTACTCTGTGCCTGCACTGATAGTAAACTAGCTGCAGTGTGTGCTGATCTCTGCTGCCTCCAGTATGTACAGTATAAGCTGTTACTCTGTGCCTATGCTGATAGTAAACTAGCTGCAGTGTGTGGTGATCTCTGCTACCTTCAGTATGTACAGTATAAGCTGTTACTCTGTGCCTGTACTGATAGTAAACTGGCTGCAGTGCGCTGATCTCTGCTACCTCCAGGGTGTACAGTATAAGCTGTTACTCTGTGCCTGCACTGATAGTAAACTAGCTGCAGTGTGTGCTGATCTCTGCTACCTTCAGTATGTACAGTATAAGCTGTTACTCTGTGCCTGCACTGATAGTAAACTAGCTGCAGTGTGTGCTGATCTATGCTGCCTCCAGTATGTACAGTATAAGCTGTTACTCTGTGCCTGTACTGATAGTAAACTGGCTGCAGTGTGTGCTGATCTCTGCTGCCTTCAGTATGTACAGTATAAGCTGTTACTCTGTGCCTGTACTGATAGTAAACTGGCTGCAGTGTGTGCTGATCTCTGCTGCCTCCAGTATGTACAGTATAAGCTGTTACTCTGTGCCTGTACTGATAGTAAATTGGCTGCAGTGTGCTGATCTCTGCTACCTCCAGGGTGTACAGTATAAGCGGTTACTTTGTGCCTGCACTGATAGTAAACTAGCAGCAATGTGTGTTGATCTCTGCTACCCCCAGTATGTAAGTATACGCTGTTACTCTGTGCCTGTATTGATAGTAAACTAGCAGTAGTGTGTGTTGATCAGGGGCGTAGCAATAGGGGTTGCAGAGGATGCACCCGCATCGGGGCCCTTGGGCCATAGGGGCCCTGAAGGGCCCTCCCTCAACTTCAGTATAGCTCTCTATTGGTCCTGTGCTCATAATAATGACTTCTATACATACTTTGAATAGTAGTAAACATTAACACACTGTTCCCCATCCCCTTCTTCACCTCTGACACTGTAGTTGCCATTGGAAGATTTTGGTGCGCCGTATCAATTGTTACATATAGAGTGTTTGGGGGGCCCAAATGTAAAACTTGCATCGGTGCCCACAGTTCCTTAGCTAAACCACTGGTGTTGATCTCCGCTACCTCCAGTATGTATGGCATAAGCTGTTACTCTGTGCTTGTACTTATAGTAAGCTAGCTGACGAGTACTCTGATCGCTGCTACCTCCATTATATATAGCACAAGAGTGGTAGCAGAACTGACCGAGGAACCAGTACAGAATTTGTATATTTTTCAAGGAGGTTGTAACACCAAATATACAAAAATGCCAAAAAATAGTTACTGCCCCCAAAATATATGTACATTCCTTTTTTTACTCTTTTTTTTCTTTTAGCCTGGTCTGGGTGCCTTTGTCTAACTGCGGGAACTGTGCAGTGCCAGCAGAATTGTGGGAAGTGTTTTTCTTAACCTATTTTAGTTCCTGGACGTAGAAACTACGTCCAGGAACCATGCGCGCTCCCGCGGCCGATCGCGCGCGCACGCGCGCTCCCGGCCCGCGGTTCGTTAGCCAGGCAATCAGTGAATCGGGTTATGGTGCCTGATCACTGATTCCTCTCCCCCGCTGAAAAAGCGTCAGCTTCTCTCGGAAGCTGCGCCCTTTCTGGCTGTTACCTCCCCCATGCGTCTCTCTAAGCATATGTTACGCTTAGAGTGACGTCATGTAAACAAACTCATGGCCGCCATCTTGTGGCCAAAAAGTAATACTACAAAAGTAAAAAAAAATTAAAATCAACACACATTTACATTATAAACCTATTGTTTACATCCCACCCTCCCAAAACTGCCCAAATAAAATGTTTAATATAAAAAAACAAAAACCATTACAATAAAAAAAAAAAACATGTAAATATTTACCTAAGGGTCTAAACTTTTTAAATATCAATGTAAAGATGAAATATTTCTATATTTTTTTATTTTAAACTTGTGAATAGTGATAGATGCAAAATGGAAAAAATGCACCTTTATTTCCAAATAAAATATTGTCGCCATACATTGTGATAGGGACATAATTTTAATGGTGTAATAACCGGGACGTATGGGCAAATACAATACATGAGTTTTAATTATGGAGGCATGTATTATTTGAAAACTATAATGGCTGAAACCTGAGAAATAATGATTTTTTTTCCTTTTTTTTCTTATTCTTCCTGTTAAAATGCATTTACAGTAAAGTGGCTCTTAGCAAAATGTACCCCCCAAAGAAAGCCTAATTGCTGGCGGAAAAAACAAGATATCGATCAGTTCATTGTAATAAGTAGTGATAAAGTTATAGGCTAATGAATGGGGGGTGAACATTTCTCAAGTGAAAACGACGGAACGCGAATGGGTTAAGCTACAGTAATAAGCTTATCTCGACACGCAAATAACAATAAAGCCTCCTATTTCAGATAAGATCAGGACACTATGACCATAAGGCAGTTGAATCCCCCTCTCCCTTTCAAGACTTTGTACAATGCTGTAAACCTTGGTGAGGTTTGCTGTGGGAGGGATAGTAAGCTGAGGCAGTAGGGAGGGACAATCAAAACTGAGCTGGGTTAAAGAAATAAAAAGGAAAGGGCAGAATTGATGTCACTTTTGGCATCACAGAGAAACGGGTAAAGATGGAAAGCAGCAAAAATATTATTTTCTTTAGTTCATATGACATTTCTCCTAAATCTGAGGGTGATCACTAAAAACAACAGGATAGGTAAGCTAAATTACTCATTTCTTATTGGATATATATTTTTTTAGTTAATATGGAGTTTCATCCCATTTTAACCACTTTACCCCCGCGCGTACGTATTTCTCCGCCCCTTTTTCCATCCTTTAACAACCAGGGACGGAGAAATACGTACTTTCCGCGTTCCCGACGCTGTCCGCGCTCCCGCTCGTAAACACGCCGCCCGCCGCTAGTAAACACGCCGCCGCCCGCTCGCCCAGAGATCAATGAACGGGAAAATCCATTCCCGTTCGTTGATCTAAGCCCCGCAATGATCCGCTGCTCTCCTATGGGCAGCGCGATCATTGTGAGAAAAAACTCACGTGTCCAGCCTCCTTATACTTCCTCCAAGCTTCCGGAAGGAAGCTTGGAGGTCGCATTAAAACAAAAAGTTACTGTGGCCATCTTGTGGCCAAATAGTAAACTACACCCTACACATTTTTCACATACAAATAAATGACTTTTACACATAAAATTAACTCATTACCTCCCACACTCCCCATTTTTTTTTTGTAATTAAAAAATTAAAAAATTTACAATTAAAAAAAATACATAAATAGTTACCTTAGGGACTGAACTTTTTAAATATTTATGTCAAGAGGGTATAACACTGTTACTTTATAAACTATGGGCTTGTAATTAGGGATGGACGCAAAAATGAAAAAAATGCACCTTTATTTCCAAATAAAATATTGGCGCCAAACATTGTGATAGGGACATAATTTAAATGGTTTTATAACCGGGACAAAAGGGCAAATACATTTCATGGGTTTTAATTACAGTAGCATGCATTATTTAAAAACTATAATGGCCGAAAACTGAAAAATAATTATTTTTTTCCCCACATTTTTTCTATTTTCCCATTAAAACACATTTAGAAAAAAATAATTCTTGGCATAATGTCCCACCTAAAGAAAGCCTAATTGGTGGCGGAAAAAACAAGATATAGTTCATTTCATTGCGATAAGTAATGATAAAGTTATAGACGAATGAATGGAAGGAGCGCTGAAAGGTGAAAATTGCTCTGGTGCTCAGGGGGTAAAACCCCTCAGTGGTGAAGTGGTTAACCACTTTAGTACCACAGTTTTTTCCCCTTCAATACCAGAGCAATTTTCACATGAAGCTCCTCCCCTTCATTAACCAATAACTTTATTGCTACTTATCACACTGAAAGATCTATATATTATTTTTTTGCGGGACAAACTAGGCTTTTCTTTTTGCTAAGAATTATTTTATATGCATTTTGCAGTGGAAAAGAACAAAAAAATGAAAAAAAAAATCACAATTTCTTAGCTTTCAGCCATTGTAGTTTAAAAATAAAATGTGCTATTGATGATGAAACAGACATATTATATTTGCCTATTATTCCGGTTATTACAACATTTAAATTGGGCCCCCAGTACAATGTATGGCGATGATATTTTATTTGGAAATAAAGGTGTTTTTTTTTTTTTTTTGTTTACTTTTTTTATATTATAATAATGGTTACAAGCCTGTATTTACAAAAGCTACTAATTTACCCTAATGGCGTACATATTAAAGAAGTCCCTAAGGTAACTTTTTGTGTAGTTTTTTTTAATCATTAAAGATTTATTTTTAACAGGTGTTTTATTTTGGTAACTATGGGGTAGGAGTGGAAGGAGTTAAAACATAATAAAAAATGTTTTATTTTTCTATGTGAAAGTGTATTTTGGGTGTATTTTTACTTTTTGGCCACAAGATGATGCTACACTAACTTCCGTGTACTATAAATGGTATCATCCTGATTTAAAACTTCTTGCTATTTAGTATACATCGTGTTTAGAGAGACATCAAACAAATGACAGCGCTCATAGGCTGCAACTGAATTGTAGACCAACAGAGGCATGCAGAGCTCCACAGGGCTAAATACATGCCTTGAGTGCAAATCAGATGCAAATCATGTACTAGTCCTAATCTATAATTTGAATGCAAATTGAAGCACATGGTTGCAGCTTGCCATAAGTATACTTACATGAGTTTTGTACAGCAGGACAACCAGGACAAGATTAAAGCGGAATATAACCCTGCATTTCAACTTTGCTCTAAAACATTATTTACAGCATATTATATGCAAAAAGCATTTTTTTTTTTTACTAGACCAGCATTGGAAGGGTTAAACACAGAGGTTTAAAGTTCAGTGAAGAGATATGCAGAAGTTCAGATTGTTACATTCTATTTAGTTAAATGTATCTATTGAGAAATGTTACACACTCTTTGGCCGTCCTCCAAGCTCCTTCTCAGTCAGAGAGAGTGAGTCACATTCAACACTTAGATACATTTATGTAAACAAAATGTATCTATGTCAGCTTAGGATGCATCTGCAGAAATCTCCAGGAATTTTAAAGCTCTGTGTAACCCTTCCAATGCTGGTCTAGTAAAAAAAAAAATGCTGGTTGCATATATTATACTGTAAATAATGTTTTAGAGCAAAGTTGAAATGCAGGGTTATATTCCACTTTAAGACTAGTACATGATTTGCATCTGATTTGCATTCAAGGCATGTATTTAGCCCCTCTGCATGCCTCTCTTGGTCTACAATTCAGTTGCGGCCTATGAGCGCTGTCATTTGTTTGATGTCTGTTTGTGAGAAATGTGTATACCATTTTATGATTCGCAGCACTAGGAAAAAAATCATGTTTTTATCGTTAGACTAGCGGTAGGTCTTCCCCGAGAAGACCCGTCATCGTCGTGGGAAAGTCTAGTAGGGAATAATTTGAGCTCATATTATTTATACTGAAGCTAATGTCCTCCTTTGCTGTACCGGTTTTGAATGCAAGTTGTGTATTTTAGTCCACATTGTGGAGCTCTGCACATCTATTGCAGGTAGTCATTTCGGGCGCAGCCTCTGTTTGGAAGCGCTGCCAATGTCTCCTGCTGTACAAAATACATCGTGTTTACTTTTTTTTTTTAAACAGAATCTGCACTGCTGCCAGAGGCTCTGATTCATCACAGGCATGGTGATCGGGGTTGGGAACAGCTGATCCCCATTCCCCGATCACGGAAGGAAAGGATTGCAGCGAATGCAAATGGAAGACAAGCGACAATCGTGAGCGGCGGCGATAAGTTAATAGTACGCATATCTACGCCCCTGAGCCTTAAGTGAACTATACAGGGGCGTAGATATGCGTAACAAGGGAGCTGAAGTGGTTAAATATGCATATTTTATGTCTTTGTTATGTTTAATAAATACGTATATTTTGTGAAGTGTACCTTGGGTAGTCTCTCGGGGTCCCCTGGATGTCGTGGGATGACTTTCTGAAGTCTCTGGAAGCCGTAGTCAATGGTCGGTTCATTCAGAGCTGCAATGAAATGACAGATATTTTTTACTCATCACAAAACGATTGCAAGCTGGTGAATCTTAGAACTACATGTGTCACGGGTTTAAAGCATACAGCCACCAATGAAACCATTATTCCCATTGTCAATGTTTGTATAGATCAGTGATGGCTAACCTTGGCACTCCAGCTGTGACAAAACTACAAATCCCATCATGCCTCTGCCTCCCCGAGTTATGATTAGAGCTGTCAGAGTATTGAAATGCCTCATGGGACTTGTAGTTCCACCACAGTTGGAGTGCCATGGTAAGCCATCGCTGGTATAGATCAATCAGAGGTCTCATTTTCTATCCTGGGCAAAAGGAGGTACAAATTTAAGTTGATTTGGGGTACTTCCATGAGGTCAGTAGAGTTAAGGCAGTTTCCAAACACTGGAGCAGTTCCCCAGGGTAGCCAATCAGATTCCTTTTTTCATTTGAAAGACGAAGTCTGATTGGTTAACAGAGTTCTTAAAGGGAACCAGAGACGAATGGCCAGCTAAAATAGAAAAAGATTTTATAGATACCTGGTATTGAAATACGATAACAGAGGCGTCAAGCAGAATAAAATTAGTTAAAATTGTTAAAAAGGGGAAAGTGGGTGGACTCACCTCCCTTCTGAAAAAAAGGGCCGGACAATGGACAGGTTACTTACAGTCTAAAGTAACATTTATTAGTAATTCCAAAAGTGCAACGCGTTTCACGGGTAACAGTCCCGCTTCTTCAGGCAAACGATTATTTGGAGGGTGCAAAATCAGGTCATGAACCAGGCGCTCTCTACCTGGTTCATGACCTGATTTTGCACCCTCCAAATAATCGTTTGCCTGAAGAAGCGGGACTGTTACCCGTGAAACGCGTTGCACTTTTGGAGTTACTAATAAATGTTACTTTAGACTGTAAGTAACCTGTCCATTGTCCGGCCCTTTTTTTCAGAAGGGAGGTGAGTCCACCCACTTCCCCCTTTTTAACAATTTTAACTAATTTTATTCTGCTTGGCGCCTCTGTTATCGTATTTCAATATCATCTAGTCCATCCTTGGTGGAGGGGTGTATCCCCATTTTCTCCTATCTACAGAGAGCAACTTTTTAACCTGAGCGGGGTCAGGTTACAATTCTCCCCGCCGGCCTTTCCAGTGGTTGCCTTTGTGGCGACCCACCCTTGTGAGTATAATCATCTCATTTATTCACAACAGATCTCTCCATATTAACATACTGCACCATATTGGGCTCTCGGTTTCTCCCCCATTTTTCAAGCTTATACATACCTGGGGCTTCTTCCAGCCCCATAAGCCTGGATCGCTCCCACGCCGCCATCCTCCGCTTCCTGGATCCGCCGGTACCGGGCCCGTCACTTCCGGCGGACGCGGCCAATTGTCTGCATCACAGGGGCTCCCTCCATACCCGTACACATACGGCTGCGCAGTAGGCAGCCACATGCGTAACTGTATGGAGAGAGCACCCTGTGATGCGGAGAATTGGCCGCGTCCGCCGGCCGACTGGCGGTACTGACGGGACCCGGTATCGGCGGATCCAGGCAGCGGAGGACGGCGGCGTGGGAGCGATCCGTGCGTATGGGGCTGGAGGAAGCCCCAGGTATGTATAGTTGATCCTCTCTGGTTCCCTTTAAGTGTACATAGCTCCTTTCACATCTGTCTCCCCCCCCCCCCACAGAGCTCACAAGCAGTCCTTGGACATTGGTAGGGACACAAGACTATCAGGGCTGGAACCCACCAGAGCGTTTGTTGGAGCGTTTATAGATTGCTTTCAATTGCTAGCCTCCCTAAACATCCTGTTAAAGTAAATGGATGGGACAGATTCCACTAGAGCGACTGCGATTAGGTAAATCGCAATCACAGGACATGCAGCATTTTGACAGCGTTTCCATTGTAATGTATTGTATAGGAGCAGGGAAATCGCTCCCAAAATCACTCCCAAATCGATGCCACAAATCCCAGGCAACCATTAGGTCACTTCCTGTATGGGTGGATATATATATTGCATCATTTCCTGCATTGTGTTAGCTTGACAAAGGGTGGGGGCACCCAAAACCGTTGCTACAGTGTATGTTTTGTTGGCTCAAAATAAAGAGCTCTTGTGTGCCGCAAACCTTATAGAACTTTATGTATGTATGTATGTATGTATGTATGTATGTATGTATGTATGTATGTATGTATATACAGGATCTTCTCATCCGACCAATAAAATAAAAGTGTTTTTAAAACAAAAAAAGTCAACCTTCAAATAATTCTGTTCAGTTGTGCACTCAATACTTGGTTGGGAATCCTTTTTCAGAAATGACTGCTTCAATGCGGCGTGGCATGGAGGCAATCAGCCTGTGGCACTGCCCAGGTGTTATGGAGGCCCAGGATGCTTTGATAGCGGCCTTAAAGAGAACCCGAGGTGGGATTTAATTATGTAAGTGGGGCACAGAGGCTGGTTGTGCACACTAACACCAGCCTCTGTTGCCCCGTCTAATGTTTATCAGTATATTACAGAAAATAATGAACTTTATCACAATATGCTAATTTTTTGAGAATATCCTATATATATATATATATATATATATATATATATATATATATATATATATATATATATATATATATATATATATATATATATATACATATATACCCATGTAATCTACTGCCTCTTTCGGAATGAAGGACTTGTGTCAGTGACAGCTGATAGGATATCATTTGTCTCATCGACTATTTAACGTGATTCCAGCAGATTGACACCCTCTCTCTCTCTCCCTCTTTTCCTCTAAATGCATTTGTCCATTTATTAAAAAAAAAGAAAAACCACACACTTCAATGAATGCAGCTCTCAGGAATGTAAAAAGGATTATTAGCGCAATTGTGTGAAATTCTAATTGACCCTGCAGTAATGGAAGGTGTCGTTGCCTCCCCCCCCCCCTTCCCCGACTGCCCCCTCTCCGCAGACAGGTAGCGAATCCGACGGCTTTTCTAAAAGGACATTTAAATTGAAAAGAGAATTGAGTGCAGGAGAATAATTACACCAATAAAATCCTTTAACTTGTCAACTTGAAAATCTAAATGGCGATCAATCATTTCTGCGAAAGAAATAATCCTTAAAGTCTGAGATTGACAGCTCATACTTTCATATGTAAAAAAAAAAAAAAAGAAAGAAAGAAAAAAAGACCAATAAAGAAAAAAGTAAAAAAATAGAATAAAATAAAAAGGAACGTTTCTCTAAAGTGGCCACAAATCCATTTACAAAAATACAATAATTCATAAAGGTGAATAAAAAGCCAGTAATTACATCTGTGAATATGCTGTCGTCAAATGATAAGAGATAAAAAAAAAACTTAAGCAAACTTTTTTTTCTTTATTAATATCTTTTAGGCTTGAAAATGGACGAGATTTTAATTTATTTTAAGGATAACGGTGAAGAAACAGATATCGTTACCTGGCCGGAGGTTTCTGTAAATGAGAAAAATCGGGGAATTTTATTTCAGGCGAATATCAGACATCGACGGGGCTTAAAAGTTACCAGTCATTTTTGAGGGGCTACAAACATTGCATTAAATTTTCAACATGCCTGACTTTGCATTTGCAATAGTTCAGTTTTTTTTTTTGGGGGGGGGGGGGGGGGAGGTTTAGGAATTTTAATGTACATTTGTGCAATTTGTTCCTCTCTTCTCACTGTAAGGGTACGTACAGACATACGATAACGATCGTTCGTTCTGAACAACGAACGATGTTAAAGGAGGTATCGGCCGATGATCGTTTGAAGAAAGGCTACTTTGAACATCGTTCGTGTACGAACGATCTTGGAACGAGCGTTGCGTGCGCAACATGATGTATAAACTGATTTCAAACACAAGTGTCAAAAAGAACTGTTTGAGCATGTGCAAAGCTTTGAGAACAAACGATCAACGACCGATCGTTGTACAGACATTACTTTTTGAACGATGGTCGTTGAAAAAGATCTGGCAGAATGGATCGTTCTTTACCAACGACATATCTCGTTGGTCGGTCATTTTAATGATCGTTTGTGCACTTTTTACAAACGATCGTCGGGCAATGCCGTCGGTAACGATCGTTTCAAACGACTATAGTCGCATGTCTGTACGCACCCTAAGGGTTAAGGATTCAGGGCTGTAAATTAAACTCTCTCTGCAGTCCGAACTGCAGTGTAACTTGCTGATAACCATTTACAGGGAATAAACCTCATGTTAGGCAGAGAAAACACGCCTATGCAAAATGCGTGGAAATGTGGGCAATGGAAATAGCCATAAATATCAGTAATTTTAAGGATATTCTATTGGGCAATTCCATTAGTTAACTATCAATAAATTTTACCTATATTTTACTATAACTAAACCTAACCCTATTCTCAAATGAGCCATCACTCTACCAATGCTTAACCTTAACTAAACCCACCATTACCTAACCACGAACCCCCCCACAATGCCTAACCCTAATCAACCTCTTCCATTAATGCCTTCCATTGATGCCTAACCCTTATTGACCCCCTAACCATGCCAAACCCTAATCCCCCCGCCAGAAAAACATGACAAACCCTTCCTCCCCCGGCCACAAACCATGCCAAACCCTAATCCCCACCCCCGCTACAAACCATGCCTGACCCCAACCCCCCTACCACGAACCATGCCAAACCCTAACACCCCCCCCCCCCCCGCCACAAACTATGCCATACCCTAATCCCCAACCCCATCACAAACCATGCCAAATCCTAACCCCCCACCGCCACAAACCATGCCAAACCCTCATCCTCACCCCTGCCACAAACCATGCCAACCCTCATCCCCAACCCTGCCACAAACCATGCCAAACCCTCATCCTCACCCCTGCCACAAACCAAGCCAAACCCTCATCCCCAACCCTGCCACAAACCATGCCAAACCCTCATCCCCGACCCTGCCACAAACCATGCCAAACCCTCATCCTCACCCCTGCCACAAACCATGCCAAACCCTTATCCCCAACCCTGCCACAAACCATGCCAAACCCTCATCCTCACCCCTGCCACAAACCATGCCAAACCCTCATCCCCGACCCTGCCACAAACCATGCCAAACCCTCATCCTCACCCCTGCCACAAACCATGCCAAACCCTTATCCCCAACCCTGCCACAAACCATGCCAAACCCTCATCCTCACCCCTGCCACAAACCATGCCAAACCCTTATCCCCAACCCTGCCACAAACCATGCCAAACCCTCATCCTCACCCCTGCCACAAACCATGCCAAACCCTTATCCCCAACCCTGCCACAAACCATGCCAAACCCTCATCCTCACCCCTGCCACAAACCATGCCAAACCCTCATCCCCGACCCTGCCACAAACCTTGCCAAACCCTCATCCTCACCCCTGCCACAAACCATGCCAAACCCTTATCCCCAACCCTGCCACAAACCATGCCAAACCCTCATCCTCACCCCTGCCACAAACCATGCCAAACCCTTATCCCCAACCCTGCCACAAACCATGCCAAACCCTCATCCTCACCCCTGCCACAAACCATGCCAAATCCTAACCTCCCACCGCCACAAACCATGCCAAACCCTCATCCCCACCACTGCCACAAACCATGCCAAACCCTCATCCTCACCCCTGCCACAAACCATGCCAAACCCTTATCCCCACCACTGCCACAAACCATGCCAAACCCTCGGGTGCTGTTGGACCTTGGGCTGTCTGTAGGCATCCATGTTAATTGTCGCTTTAAATGGAAGGTGCCTGCTATCTGTAACTGCTGTTTGTATAGCGGGCAGCCCCCGGCACCCAAATTTCCATTTTTAGTCGCTATTAACGTGGATGTCTAGGGGGCAGTTCCTGTTTCTGAGAAAACACCATCTGAGTGCGGGAAACAAAAAAAAAAAAAAAAGAGTTCAGTGGAGGACGTTGATGAGCAACAAATAAATGCACTGCCTTCCTTTATCCCCCCAGTCACATGTTGAGGCGTTGCTGCATCAGTTAAGCACCGGATGGCGCCTCTAATAGTAGAATTGATAGTTTAAATGACTGATATTTTAGTATGCACTACCCGTCACCCAGTCTAACCTTAACCTCCCCACCTAATGCCTAACCCTAGCCCTCTGTAAATGGCTAACTGGCTAAAAAGAAGACCCCTCTACCTAATGCATAGCACTCCCCCCTCCCCCCATAAGTGCCTAACCTTGACCCCCCCCCCTTCCCCCCCAAGATTCCCCTAAATGCCTAAAACTTAACCGTGTAATCCGGACGGCCAAACAGCCGATGGTTTAGGATGATCAACAAGGCCATTAAGTACTATGTACTAGCTAACTGGCTATTTTTCGCATCGGGTGCCCAGATTACCACTTGGGTGCCCGATTACCGAACAATAACTTAGGTGTCTGTTAGATGCCTGCTGATCGCGAAGCTAGAAAAGGTTCCCAGGAGAAATATTGTTTATCTCACTAATATTATAAATGCGAAAGTTTGGATGATTGGATGTTTGTTACTCAATCACGCAACAATGGCTGAACGGATTTGAATGACATTTGGCACACACATAGTACAGTACCTGGACTAACATATAGGATACTTTTTATCCCCATAACCAAAATATGGGTGGAGACAAATACAAATTTCACTGGGAAAATGTAAACTGCAGCCATTCTTACACTGTTAATGGCAGGGTTCTCTAACTTTGCACAGCTGGTTACTGGGTGTCTGGGATTACTATTCAGAAAAGTGGGTGGAGCCTACAAAAGCCAATCAAAATTCACCTATTGCTTTTCAAGGGGAATATTTACATTGCTGCCATTCTTGCACTGTTAATGGCACAAGCCTCAAACCTGGTACAGTTGGTCATTGGGTGACTGGGATTCAAATTCTGAAAAGGGGGTGGAGCCACAAACAGCCAATCAGATTTGTTTCATTTCAATGCAAATTATTGATGCCAAAGACCACAAAGCTCACAAACTTGGTCATTGAGTAATTGTGTGTTAGGGTTAGAAAAAGTGGGCGGAGCCAAAACCAGCCAAATACATACCCGGGAAATGCTGGGCCATCAGCTAGTTTATAATAAAAATGGATTCGCCTTATGTCTTTATAGCAAAAAACGTGCCTGTTCCTTCACCTTGGTAAGGAACACTCTACAATAAGGAGAGGAGCTTAAATACTGGCAGATAAATAATATGCCTGCCATTTCTGAAAATGACTAAGCAATCAGCATCTGCTTCCAGAGGCAAAGGCCCCTATCAATGCTATTCATTGCTGATCATATGGCTCTCCTCAGAGTTATGGCAGTCAGCAAGTTTCCCTCAGAAAGGTTAGCTGTAGGGTCAGCGGGCATTTTTTTTGTCTATGTGGGGGGGGGGGGTTGTTATTATTACTACTACTAAACTACTACTATCCATGGAAGTCCTCTGATAGCTCCTTTTACAGAGACATTAACACCATTTTAAGCAGCAGCATCTACTCCTTTTGTCATTTATTTTTTTTGTACTCCGAAATACAAATTCTTTTTTTTTTCCACCGACTGCAGCAGAAGTTACTTTGGGGATTCAGAGGAAAGAATCGTATCCATTAATTCCCTTAAAAACTCCAGAAGTGATGAGAAAAAAACATAAATCCCACACCTATCAGCGCATGATTATGTTGGCGTTTGGTAACTGGAAAATGAAGGGAAGAGAAAGAAGAATCCATTTTTACTCGGCGACAGTTCCGGGGAAATGGGAGCCGCCTTCTCCTCGGAGGGGGGAATCTGTGCCGTTATTGTCTCAGAACGCCGGCAGAGCTCACATCAGCCGATAAGTGAGCTTCAATGCCCCAGAGGAGCTGCACAAGTCTGCCGAGAGATCAATGGGAACTCATCGGGGACCATATATGTCATAAAATACAGCAGCGCGCCTG